>NC_079434.1:4236615-4239115 GCF_026213295.1 Gadus chalcogrammus | reverse complement strand
AGAAGAGCTGAATACAATCCAAAAGGTCCTGTTGATTTAAGGGCTATAATGTTCAATCTGTTAGAAATGCAATCTGCCAGCTAATAGTGAGTAAAATGCTGACAAAAGTTGTGGTTGACTGCAGCTGCCCTGAGCGTGAGACGATTAAGAGTTTCAGATTGCTCCCAGCTCATTTCCGGCCAATCAGGGCATCTTTTCTCTGATTGGTTTGGGCAATCCATCTTGCCTGTCAATCACCTTAGCCCCTCTAGGTGGATTCACTCTACACTAATTGACCCTATTAATAGCCCTATTCAGCAGTTTAACCAGTAGAAAGAGTCTGAACCATATTTCCAGACGTTAACCAGCATTACAAATATAGGCAGAGCTTCAAGACCTGTTCCAGTCATAAATCTAAAAATACTCTGCACACCCAAGTGGACATAGATATTGCTGCAGATTGCATATCGTTGGAGAATTGGAATTTAGGACTTGAGGCCCTAACTCTATTTACAATCCATGTCAAGTTTACATTACCGGAATACCTCTACCATGTGTGTCATAGTCCATTTCTCGCATCCCGCAAATTCCTCAATCAGCTAATTTGTAGAACGTTCTTTCCTCAACTGAAGTTGTGTGGCTGTGGACGTGGTGATGTTTGCCGATGTGGTGCCACCAGAAGTTGCTGAAAGGGTGTGGGAAAATTTTTCAAACAAGGATAGACGGCATCGGACAACAATTGAGACATTTTGTTTTGATTTAGTGTGCAGAGAACAGCGGAGCAAACCAAAGCAAGCTGTCCCTGGCGCGTATCTCACGGCGGACATAGTGCACGGAGAAAGCTCCTGATTAGTTCACAGAGTCCGTTTTTAGAAAAGGTCCCACAGAGTACAAACTAAGTAAACACACAGCATGCCACAAATACACACATTTCACTCAAAGAGAGTGTAGAGTACACACCGCATACAGTCCCAAACGCAAATAGCATATACACATAAAGACCGTCCAAACACAATGTCCAGCATGACCACACAAAGTATGTACACAAAACGCATGATATAAAAAAGTCAGGCAGACTGAATACCGTGGTCTTTCTTTCCTTGGGAATCAGTAACTACTGTGTGTATTTTCTGGCTGTGATGTCATATCCCTCGTAGTTCCGATAAATCCACACACTTTGTCATCGTTGACACAGACTATGCTGACTATGTATACAGAGAGTGTTTGGAAATACCTTTGCTCTTACTTTTTATTCTTTGACATTTTACTGGATGTAACCGCAATAATAATAATAAACTTAAATGAAAGGAGGTTATCGGTATTAATAAGTTTACAAGAACAGTCCTGTGATTTTACATAATCAAATGAAAGAAATACACAATCAAAATTAATAAAAAATCAAACAGACAGTTATGGTGTTCATTAATATAAATTGTACACATCTAATCATGATCACCTTTCTCAAGTTAAAAAATATAACTATATATATATATATAAATAATGTAATTTAAAAGCCAGGTTGTACTGAAGCAACATGCAGTAAGAGTTGCACAGACGTGCTGCCACACGTCGGTTGTGTGGTAGCACGCTGTGATCGGAAAGACATTGGAGCAACAGCTGGGGCACAGTTTGTCTCTTCAATGCATGCTTACATCAACACCAAACTTTGCACCACTTCTAAAATACATTAAAGCAAAAGTAGCAGCAGCTCTAACCGCATGCGGAAAAATGTGTTTGCTGGCAGCCCAATACCTTCCTATCCTGCTCTGTAACTAGCACAAAAAGCACAGATTCATTATGGAAATCCTCTTTTTACCCGAAGAAGCCAGTTTTGACTTCTTTGTGCTTTTAGTCTCCCAACCCTATAGGATGGAGATTTGTAGCATATATTTGAATGTCTGGAGGTGGTGTTTGGACAAGTTCTTGTCCAAACAAAAAAAGAATCATCAAGAAAGGAAATCTGTAGGTGAATAGGAACTTGCCGGGAAGTTTGAAAATCCTCATGCATCACTGTCAAGCACCGATTCTCAACTGGTGGTTTGTGTGGTATGTTGAGTGGGTTGCAGAGCGCATGCGAAAACTTTATCATTAGAAAGAAGCCCTTGAATTCATTTAAATGGCTACCTATTTGATTGGGTAGTCATTGAAATTGTTGCAAATTCGCCCCCATTGTTACTGATTTGGTTAGCTTAATGTCTTAAGATAAGTGAAATAAAGATAAGAAATACAGATAAATAATATTTTGGGCCTGGACTTAATAACCAATGACATGTGTGGGTTCCGAGGCTCGCCGAGTTGGGTAACACTGTTGTAAAGGACTGTTTTAATACTTTTTATAGAAGGATGTTTTCCTATCTTTTACTTGTAGTGCTCATTCCTATGTTGGATGTGTTTTTAGATATCGGGTGGCTGTCGGACTCAATGCTTAATGCTCTGGAAATGCTCTGGGACTTAATGCTCTGGAAATTAAGGGAAGGGGAATTTAGGTCAGGATGTCTAAAAAATTTAAAGCGCTAATCTA
>NC_079434.1:4226615-4234115 GCF_026213295.1 Gadus chalcogrammus | reverse complement strand
AAAACATGTCTGCTCTCTCCTCGTCTCCCCCTCCACCCCTCCTTCCCTCTCTCTCCTTGGATAACCCCCTCTCCCACAGGGGTGTGATCTGACTGCCAACGACACAGCCTATATTTTGTATGCTGCCATACACAGAATTCAGAGTAGGGGATACGGGCGAGGCAGTGGAGTCACCTGAGGACACGCCAAGAATGAACTAAAACTGAGGAAAATATAGATTTGATCAAATATGAATTTTTGCATGGCAAAGTAGATCACATCCCCTAATTGAACGAACAAACTTGCAAAAAACTGGCAGAACAGAAGCACTTCTTCCATCTTCTACCCATGGCCTTCCTCTGCCTCTGTCTGTCGTCATGTCCCCCTGTCGTCTTCTACCATGTTCTGAAGTGCCCCCTTCAAATAGTAGTGACGTATTGGGAGTTGATATTTCATTTCCACTAAAAAATAAATGTTTAACTCTTTTTTTGAGTTCTCTCCTCATGTCTGCAGGTGACGTAGTAGCTGGTTGGTGTGATGCTGAACGGGGGCACTGGTTGAACTTTCTTCCTGTGAGCTTTGCACGGAGCGTGCTAAGTGGATAGGAGAGAGTGAGACATGAGGCACCTCGACCTTATAAATAACCGAGGGGATTGAAGAGCTTTATTCAAATTTTTATGCAGGACGTATTTTGAATGTTGAGACAGACCCCGCGAAACTCTGAATGTCAGCATGTTGTATTGTAGCCACAGGACGAGGCTTACCCTAGACATATGGAACATTTGCTGAGTCTTTTGTTCGAGGACACTGCACTAAAACATACCGTTTCTTCTCATTAAATGTTATGAGAAGGGTATAAATCTTTCTCAATTCCCTTGTAAGCCCAGTCTGTATGTATTGAGAGACTGTTTTTGTCTGGGCGTGTGCACATGTGTAAGCGTAATGCTTGTTTTTCTGTATATGAGTGCACTCACATGCACTCAACTGTGTGTGCGTGTATGTGTTCATGAGCGTCGCACTCAACTGTGTATGTGTGCATGAGTGTCTGTGTGTGGGCCTGTGTGTGTATGTGTCCGTGTGTGTGTAGCTGTACTGCATGTTTAATAGTCCTCAAAGTGCCCGTTAATGAAGAGACAGTAAACCTTCCACACCACAGGTGCTGGTGCTGGTATTCGTTCTCCTTTTTCTTTTCCTTCCTTCTAACGCTTTTCCCTTTTGCTTCACTGTCTCCATTTCCTCTTCTCGATTCAACTGCACATCTCTGCCTCAAGCTAAGGAGCCTTTTCTGGAAAGCCAGAGAGAGAGAGTGTGTGGGTGTGGGGGTGTGTGAGGGAGTACGAGAGAGAATGTTCCAAATCTATTATTTAATTGAAACCTCTACAAATAGGTGCTTCACCCAGAATCAATGATTACTGTTGCTTAGGAATTCTATGTTCCTCACTTTCCCTCCCTCCATTCTGTCACTTCCCTGTGATTGACAACAGCCAACCTCTTACCCTCACCTCCCTCCATCCCTACCTCGAGCTGCTCCTTCTCTCCCTCCCTCCCTCCCTCCCTCCCTCCCTCCCTCCCTCCCTCCCTCCCTCCCTCCAGCATCTGTTTCTCCAGCTTTCACCTCTCCACCCCTACCTGCTTCCTTCCTTTTGTTCTCCCTCTCTCCATCTCCATCCTTCCTTCTGTCTCTTCCCCGCCCTCCCTCCTTCATTGATCTGTTCTTCTCCTCCTCCCCCTCTATTCCTTCTTTCCCCTGCTTGACTATCACTTCTTCTCCCTTCTCTGCTGTCCTTCATCTGTCGCCTCCTCGTTCAAGCTGCTCCGACCCCCCCCCCCCCCCCCCCCCCCCCCCCCTCCTCCGCCTCTCCTCATCCACCTCAGCCTTTGTTCCCCAACCCTACCTCTACCTCTCCACCTACTCCTTCCTGTCATTCCACCTTCATTTCCTCTCTTGGCACTTTGCCTCCCCTCTCTCACTCTTTTCTTCATCGCCTCCTGCACTCTCCTCCTCCTCCTCCTCTGCTCTCCCTCCTGCCGTACCGTGTCTACGGTCCAACGGAGAACTTGTCGTCACCTTGTTCTATGCAAAGGCAGAAACGCCAGAGGAAGAACAGAGAAAGAGAAAGGGCGGGGAGAGTATAGTCACACACACTTGAGAATCCCATCCACACACATGCGTGACTAAATGCACATCAGATCAAGGTCTGCCTACCGTTACCGCCAGCCATATTTCCCCATGCACACAAAAAAGCAGGACATACATCTTTGTTTGAGATAGAAAACCCCTTAAACTGGATTCTCCACACTACACCGCCCACATCCCACCCATCCTCCTTTCTCCCTCATTTATTTTCTTTTCCAACTAAATGGGAGGGGAGGCTGGAGAGAGAGAATGGACAGAGGGAAAGAATGATGCTGCAAAGAGAGAGCGGGATGAGAGTGTTGAGACAAAGTGAGAGAACTAGAGTGTGAGAGAAAGCGAGAGAGAAAAGAGAGAGAGGGGGGGGGGGGGGGGGTTCTCCCTCCCCTTCGCCGTGCTCTTTTAAATCACACTCAACTTGTAGACAAGTAGAGGAAGCCGTTTATCACTGGATAGAGAAAGGGAGGGCGAGACCAGGGTTTGGAAAAAGAACAAAAGTAAGACGTTAAAAGGTTAGAACGGGCTTGATATTATTATTAAAAAGAGGAGGCATAGAGGTTGGGAAGAACTTAAAAGAATAAGAGAGAGTTGTTTACCAGTTTGAGCATGTCAAGAATGCTGGGCCTGCTATAAATCTTCTGCTGGTCAGAAGGGACTCTTTCTCTATCTCTTTCTCTCTCCTTGCCTCGCTTGCTCGTTTTATGACTTTCTCGCTGGCCATCTCGGCGGTCCACCGCGTAGAGAGGTGTTAGCGTCTGATGTAATGCGTGGCTGTGGAGCAGGAGACGTGGTTTGTGTTTAGCGTTCGGTTCACACTGAGGGGAGCGTGCGGGGAGATGCTAGCAGACCAGTGGCGTGTCTCCACCTCTGCGGAAACTTCTGGATTTAACCTCTCGCTGCTCCAAAGACGAAGTTACGCAGGTTTCTCTGAGGAAAGACTTGTGGCTGTTTTGGAACTTCATAGGAAGGATTTATAGCAAACCAGGTGCTGAAAAACATGCTTTTACCCAGAATGCATCTCTGGTGAGGGCCTCCAGGGGCATGTTGCTGTAAGGATACCATCAGTTCATTGGAAAGTTATTTTGACCTACCTGGTGCTGAAGAACACATTGTTTACTCTATATGCAATGCTGTTAGGATGGTACTGGTATTTATTTAACATTTTAAACTTTAAGGTTGACCCAGAATGCCAATCTCAGTATTTGTTATAGTGGTGTCAATGTTGGCAAGTTCATTTTTCTCCAAGATTTTTTCCTCAGTTTTATAACAATTTCTGCAAGCAGGGGGTAACCTCTTCTTGCTCTACAGATTGTTGCGGAAATGGGGATCGATCCTGGTACCCAAGTAAGAGTCAAACAGTTTACCAACTAGACTATCCTGCCCCTTCTGTTAGTTATAGCTGTAGTACTTTAAGTAATGGTAGCATTGATAGTAGCATAATGTTGATATAATTATGATCATATAATAATTGAAGGAGAAGAAGTCACTCCCTAAAGGAGTGTTTCACAGCGGGGCTTTCTCCGATCCATTTGGGGAAGTTGAGGGAAAGTTGGGAGAAAATGAATGATGAAAGATTGGAAGTGAAAACACTGGGAGTGGGAGCGAGCCGACCTTGTGACCTCCAGCGTACTGTTTCCTTCTTGACAGTCATCCATCACTGGCTAATGGAGCACTGGGCTAATGGAGAGGAAAATATCAGCACAGAGCTCTCTGTGGACCCACCGTCTACTCTCCAAAGCCTCCAGAATTATTTTGGACGCTTTCCCCCTCTCCCTCTCTTTCAATTTCTGCCACATTAGACTTCTTTGTTGTTTTTCATCTTCTCTTTTTTTCAATCTCCTTCTTGCGTCCTCCATCCTTTCATCTTCTCTTCATCCATATTTATCGGGTTGCCATCTTCTCTCTATACAATGTCCATCTTCATCCCCCTTCTGCAGCCCCCCTGGTTTCATTCCGTCCTGTGATTTCTCACTGGTAGTTTCTCCTTCCTTTTGTACAATACCAGCTGGTTCCCTTCCTCTGTCCTCTTTAACTCTACCCCCCCCCCCCAATCTGCGTCTGTTCTGTCTCTTCTTAAACTCCAAAAGCCCCCCCCCCCCCAAAAAAAAATACATTAAAAAGAAAGAACCAAAACCATAGAAGGAGTTGGTAAAACCAAAAGATCCCAGAGGTGTTTCTGCCTTCAACTTTTAGGTCAAAACCTTGAGGATATATCAGGTGTTTGGCAGCAGGGAAAGAAAAGAAAATCCCCCAACGTTTCATTGACAAAAAACAACACACTCTGCGTCTAAATACATTCAACAAATCACCCAGTGTTAGTTTAGCCACAGTGGAGACCCCTAGATTAAGTAGTAATGTCAAACCTCAATTTAACAGTTCAATGAAAAGTAAACTATCCAACATAATGTGGAGCTGCCAGCGGGTTACTATCAAGCCAGAGTGTATTGATGGTGCTGGTGGAGATGCAGCACCTGAGATTCATTATTCATTATGACACAGACCGCGAGATCGCATCCAGTAACTATTGCGATCCCTGTCCCCCAACCTCCTCTAACCAGGAAGTGCATCAAACCCAATGGGGACACAGGTGTGTAGCCGGAATACTTCACTTGGCAAACACCTGTATCACTTTTCTCTCTCTCTCTCTCTGTCTCTCTTTCTCTCTTTCCTCTCTCACCAGGTGAGACCCCCTGTGCTGGGGATGTAACTCTAGAGCGACCAGTCGGACGGCAGGAAGAGGCTTCTGGAACTCATGGGGAGCCAATCAAATGAGCCGGTTGATGGTGGTTCCCCGAAGGGAACAGTCATCCATCAGTCGGCTTGACATCAGCCCATCGACCTACCATCCATCAGGAAGAGAGAGAGAGAGAGAGAGAGAGAGAGAGAGAGAGAGAGAGAGAGAGAGAGAGAGAGAGAGAGAGAGAGAGAGAGAGGGAGGTTGGGACATCTGAAAGACAATACTGGTCTGGCTGATCAAACCGTTGTAGCAGTCTCTCCTTGCTTCACTTAAAAATCTGTTCCCAATATGCAAGAGCATTCAGTCTGTGCGCACCTACCATCAGGTAAACAACAGTTGGCGATATACAACCCAGTCCCACACCAGAACGGTGTATAGCTACGTTGGTTCACATCAGAAAACGGAGTAGATTTACCGTAACTGCTCTAAAATTGTGAGATGCCAAGATTTAATAGCCTATTGTTTTCTATAGGCCTGTGTCTACTTCATGCGAATATTCTTTCAGGTCTCACCAGACAATTGTTCGAATGCAACGTATTCGCTCGTTGTTATGGTGGTAAATACGGACACTGCTGAGGCTGACAACCAAACGTGGCTGATATTCATTTTATATCTCAGTGGAAAATGCAATGTCACAATTTATTTTGCCTTACAATACGTTTGGACAACATTTCTAGCGAGAAATGTGCCTTTTATTTTTCTACATTCTAGATTCCTGTGACACGAGCGGGACGCTGTGATGAGGAGCGTTAGAGTACACAATGTCTGCTCCGTTCACGAGCGGGACGCTGTGATGAGGAGCGTTAGAGTACACAATGTCTGCTCCGTTCACGTTACTTACGACATGTGAGAGGTTCTAATTCATGCTCAGAGTGTGTTGTCTATTTCTGTTGTTGAGTGCAATGATCATCGCAAGCAGCATAGAATAGAGAACCAGATCAGTAGTTTAATTTCTAAGGGTATTTAACTCTACTAATGTGATATGTGAAAGAGGACCTAAAGCATATATATCTATTCTCTTGTATATGAATCTGGGCATTAAGCTCTGCTATACAATTTGGGGGCTCTAGCCCTAGAGAAAAGGCGCACAGAGCATAAAATGCTCCAATGATCTAGGTTTGTGCAAATGACACACACTCATAAACTCGTAAGCAACGTGAACGGTTCATTCATTGTGTAAATTAATGTTCCACAGTGTCCCACTCCTATCACAGGAACCTAGAATCAATATTCTCAGGAGTTGTTCAGAACATTGTGTTGGTATGTCTTGTTCATGGATTGAATACAGGATGTATGGGTGTATGTTAAAGAAATTGAAATAATGGCCATAAACAAGCACACATGGATACATAAGATAACTGTGGGGCGGGGGGATTCAGAACAAATATGTATGTCATTGCTCCACATGTTTGAAACATGTGTTGTTTAATAGCATATATCATTTCATTTTGGTCATTTTGTATGTATCAAAACCCATTTTAATGCTGAAACAATCTTATATTGCATTTTCCATTATGAATAAAATTAATGCCATGTTTTGTTTTCAGCGATAGCAGCATCCATATAAATCACCATAGCAACCATTTAAAACAATGTATCAAACTATTTTCTGGCAAGACCTGAAAGAATACTTGTAATTATATTTGTGTAGCGCCCCCATGCCATGGCTATGGGCATGACCATCTAATTAACTATCAGTTTACTGGTACCACACACTATAGATGGTTATCTACACGATTTATGTTATTTGTATTGTAGTGTCTGGTAGAGTATTTTATAACTATACCCTTTTCAAACTAGCCCCTAATGAATGGGAATAACTGCATGGTAATTATAATAAAAACACACACACATCCTTTTAAGTTATGAAAGATATGTTTCTATGTATTACCCGTTCAACATCAATTAAATCATTCTTTCCATCAACCCACAGGTAAACCAATTCAGACATTGAATCACATCCAATGTGGAAAAATAATGTACAAAATAAGTCCTATGCAGGCACGAACTAGATTTATCCCCACGTTGCAGACCTGCGTCGTCGCTTGGGTGCGTGGAGGCAAAAAACAGAACGTTACCACACTCCGAGAGTTGTGTGTGTGTGTGTGTGCGTGTGGTAGCGAGCGAAAAGTCACGGTTGTGACCTTGTGTCGCCTGGTCCACGCTGGCGTCTTCTCTTCACCTCCGTCACCGTCTTATCCAAACAACCGGGAAGATCCTCATTTCGATGATAGTTATCTATCCGACAACCGGAAACAGTATAACTCTCCTATATCCAAGACAGAGTATACCCATGTATATATGGTCAAATGGATAGCGAGCTCGGACTAGCCGTCCACATTCTTCCTTCACACCCCTTCTTCCTGATGCCAACTCCCCACTGACAATAAAATAAATGTCAGCCATCCTGTTTGTTTTCACGCGTGACGTGACTTGAAAGGAGGCCTATATAAAGTAATAGGCCCAAAAACATAAGCATCTCACCGTTTTAGAGCTGTTATGTGAATCTGATAAGTTTTCGGCTGTGGACTAATGTAACTGTAATACATTTTGGGACTGGGTTGCAACATAGCACTTGAGCCTTTGTGATGCGTCATTTTCTGAAGTACGTGTTTCACTGTAACTTTGTTCACAAACTCCATAACGACCG
>NC_079434.1:4114115-4221615 GCF_026213295.1 Gadus chalcogrammus | reverse complement strand
ATGTTGTAGGTACATTTAATATCATGTGGACTTGACACTTATTAATATAATAAAGAAAAAATTGTATGCATGAGATTTTTTCATTATGCCGCAGTAACATCGTTTCTGCCATGCCTGCATTTCTAATTAAACTGATTTATATAGCTAATCTAAGTTTCGGTTTACCTTTTGGCTGGATTTCTTGGCGAAACCATTAACCCTGAGACTGAGATAAGAATACTGGATTCCATCAGTAGTCAAGTCATAAAACATAACCCTGTTTGTTATAAATATAGAGTGCCCCCATGTGGAGTAATTGTGAAACCGACTTAAGGTAGGCTAATACGTCTCGAATAACACCCTTACTTAAAATAATAAACTAATGAAAAAGCCACTTTCCCATCTGAATTTCGCTAATGTGCAACATGGATGCATTCAATTTAGTTTTTTTAACCTGAGGCTTTGAAAAAGTTCTTATCGCTAGGAACTTTTCGCATCGCAAAAAGTTGAAACACCAGTTGGCTTTCTAACTTTAGTGGATTCACATCGCCATCTGGTGGTTCTAACATGGAACTACACAAGGACAATCGATTCAACAAATGTTATCAGTCAGCTCGATTTAATATTTCCAAATGCCTTAAATTTAAAGTTACAACAGCAGTCCTCCGTTATGGCATTTTAGATTTTTTACAAACCAATACATTTCAGTGGTAATCAACAAAAATACACCCTAACCCTAACCTCTAAAGTAAAAAGCAGTCAACATTATCGCATAGTAATGTTAACAGCATTAGTTCAATTCATTTGAAGAAGCCAGTGAAACTACGAATGTTGGCAACGAGGTGCCCCTTTAATTTCTTGATTTATAAGGCAGTCTACTTATGGCATAATCACATGTATGACATAATCCACCATAGCTATCCAACAGGGCAATACAAATATGGAGGGTTTTATGGAAAATGTATTTACTATATATTTGACTCACAATTTTGTCCAATACGACAAGGCAACAAAGTGTTAATGTTTTATAGGAAGGCAAGGAGAGAAGGCAACCTCCTGTTCCTTCGGTCCCCATAAGCGACTCTCACCGTCTGACACAGTTATACGTTCTTACAAAAATAACAATTGTTACCGTGTTTCTCTTTGCAAAGTTGAAGATATTCTCTCAAAATCTCATGTCCTTTCTTTTTGTGTGCGTGTGTGTGTGTGTGTGTGTAAGAAGCTGGTCCATGGTCTAATTCCGGAACAATTAAAACTCAACAATTATATATATTATATATATATCAAACAGCCTAAATAATTTTTTATTTATCTGTCTTCTAACCCAATCTCTCCCCCTCGAGCATCTAGACGTTGCCTCATGGTTGCTCATGGCACTTTCTCTACCTTGGTCTGAAAAGGCGACCATTATATACCGCCACCAACCCCCCCTCCTCCCCGTCTCTACAACTTGGCCTTGCCCTGGAAGAAGCCCATGATGGCGGCCATGCACTCGTCGGACTGCCAGCGCTCCACCAGCCTCGCCACCTCGGCGTCGTTGGCCGCGTGCAGCCGCTCCAGCTCCGCCGAGCGGACCAGCTGCTTGGACAGCGCCAGGGACTGAGGGAGAGGGAGAGAGAGACTGTGTGTGTTAACGGTGGGATAGAGGTGGGCTGTGCACCACTACGTCAAACGGTGGAGGGTTCAGTGGCAACTAGCGGTGAGGTTGCAGATCCACCCGCCCTTCCTCCAATGACTACAATGACAATGACAGGGATGACAATGACATCTGGTACTTCCAGATGTCATTGTCTACAACAGCATATAGTAGCCTAGGGTCAAGTGATGAGGTTGCCTGATAGATTAATACATTGTATTAAGATATTTAGTCCTAGCAACTATAGGTCTCGGCTGACAAGTAAGACAGCGGTTCTGAATAATAATGGAAAAGGCGGCGTCTCTAGAGTCGTTGGCTGCTCCTTCATCGTATTGATACCGCCTCATATTAGATCAACGCTTGAGATCGATTGGTCTATCTCGCACCGGGCAGAAATATTCCAGCAGGGGAGGGGAAACGGACCTTATCTGCAGAGCAAATACACACGAGCCTGGAGAGATGTCTGCTTCAAGGCCATGTCTGTCTAGATGCTCCTCATTTCTACACACTTCACCTTGCCTTCAAGTATGAATTTACTCAAAAAGGGCCCTTGAATGCGTGTCTGTACACGCAAGCGCGTCGCCGTCTGTGAAGATACTGGGAATATCAGTATTCACAGATACTGTGAATACTGATAACTAATATACAAAGTGAGGTGGACTGTGATTCCTTGAGCTGACTTTGATCGTATAATGTCAGTGTCTGCAGTGTGTGTCCATACGTTGGGAGGCAGCTGGGCGTAGGCCTTGAGTCTGTTCCACACCTCCGTCTGGAAGGAGGCGTCAGGGAACACCTCAGTGACCAGACCCTGGTCGCAGGCCTGGGCCGCCGTCAGCTTCTTGTTGAACAGCAGCATCTCACTGGCCTGGGGAGGCAGAGACAGTGAAACACACAGAGGGAGGGACGTGGAGGAAGACAGAAGATGTGCACAAATTTGGTGAATTTAGATTGTAAATCATTGCGTTACATTGGTAATCATGTGTTGGCCATTTCAAATATTGTTAGTTTAACGTAATCCCAAATTGATAGAGTTTATTTGTGTTAGCATAGTCACATCATAGTTAAAGGTTTTACCAGCGATTCTAGGCCAAAACATAAATGGTCACATTCATCCGACCTTTCCTCACGATCCGCTAGCTGTCCGCCCAATATACAGGCAGTCAAAAAAAGGCATCTCTGTAAGCAGCCTATGCTCCGAGATCGTTCACAAAAACAAATGGTACTATCAACAACTCAAAACCAAAATAAATAGTAATCCAACAAATCCCCGACAAGGGGTGGCTGTTGGGGGTTTGGCGATGCTTTCATGATAGCTTTTACTGGAGGCAAGAAACACAGAACGGAGGGACGAGCGGGCTCTGCTTGTTTGGGATCTTGCTTCAAAACAGAAAACACCAACAGAGGTGACGTCACCCAACATCGCTGACACAACCTTTAAGATACATTTTGTTTACAGAATGCAATAAGGCCTAAAAAAAAAAATTGTTTGGTTCCGGTTTCCGACCGACCCTGTCAATTTATGTGCGACCCAAATTATTTTATGAGCTTTATAAAAAAAAACCCTTTTTTTTTTTTTGATGCAAACTATAATTACGTTTTGGTACAGCACCTCTTCATTCTGTACAAGGATGAGCGAATTTTCTCGTTTTTAAATGAAAACAACCTACCTATCATTCGCTGTCGCTGGAAAAAATAAAATAAAAAAATAAAATAAATTCCCTACCTACCCATGACCTCAACTGACAACCAACAGGAACCAAACTTTTTTTTTTTTTAGGCCTAATCAAGAATTATTAAAAACTTTACATTTAATAAAGACTTAAAGCTTAATCTTTGAGTGTTTCATTAATACATTTTCAGTATTTTTTTCTAATCCTCAATTAAATTGCCATTGTCTGACAATAAAAACAAACTGTAAAGGGAGGTGGTTCTTCAGGTTGCCTGTGTGTAACCCTGTGCTTACCTTGGAGGGCCCCATAATCAGGGGGAAGGTGTATGAGGAGCAGCCCTCTGGACTCTGACCCAGCTTGCTGAAGGGAGTGTGGAAGGTTGCCTACACCCCCCACGCGCGCACACACAAACACACACACACACACACACACACACACACACAGTGAAAATAGGCCGACAACACAGTATGGAAATGAATTTACTGTTTTGGTGGTTTGTTATATGATGATGCAGAACAACGTACCCTATCTGTGGCGTACACCAGATCAAACAGCGCCAGCACTGTGACCGATACGCCGACAGCTGGCCCGTTCACCACGGCAACCAGAGGTTTCGGAAAGTCTATGTAAGCATTGATGTAGTTCCTGTATACAAAGGAAGTGGAGAAAATTGACATTTAGTGCACTGTGCAGAAGAAAGTCAATTAATAGGTTGTTAATACAACAAGTAATCATCCACCCTGCTATAAACCACTCGGTGTTCACCTCAGCAGATCCCCACTTTTTTTCGCCAACGCATCAATTCCACCTTCTGGGATCTTGGTGAAGTTAGACAGGTCATTCCCACTGCAGTAAAAGTCCCCAGCACCTAGAAACACACGCACACACAAATGTGTAAGTGTGATCCTACGATAGCTCATCAATAATTTGTCTAATCACTATGCATTTACTTGTAAAATAAAAAAGATTGACAGCTTTGAGCTTTGTGGACTGTGAGACCATCCCGATATTCCTGTTGCACTTCCCAATAAAACTCAATCTCCAGAGTGAAACAGAACGTAAACGTGTGAGATCAGGATGGTCGCACGACTCTGTTTGGACACGTAAACAGTGTAACAACCAACCGGTAATGACTGTGAGCACAGAGCTGTCCTTTGCTGCTTGGTCCAGGGCAGAGATGATATCAGTGTACAACTGAGAGGGGAACAGAGGGAAGGGATGACAATTGACCATCTTCGTTGCTACAACAATCCTTTAATAACTTTACCAATGAGCCGTTTCAGCCCCTTCAAAAGAAGACCTATAATACTAATTTAAGGGGACTAGGTGTAGGAGTTTGGATTAAAATCGCTTTGCCTAGGCGATACATGGTAGCATTTTAACATAAAAGAATGTAACCTTCACCTACGCTCTTAATTGCATAGAACTGGTTATGAAAGGAGAAAGGAGGGAAACGACGTCGAAGTGGATAATAGATAATTTATAACTTTCAAACGTTTATTCATGTGATTGTTATCTACTGGACCAACGGAGCTCAGACTCCAGTGCTCTGAATGCAAGAGCCGGAGAAGACTGCAGTTCACACACCGGCCAGAGGGGCCAGTAATGAGAAGGAACTTCTGATTCCTGAGTACCGTTTAACATATAGCCAAAGTATTTTCAATAGGAAGTTTCATTGTTCACCTCTGTGGTGATGGCGTTCTTCTTGGCGGGCCTGTTGAGCATAATGGTGGTGATCTTATCTTCAGTTGTCACCACCAGATCTTTATATGTGGGGCCGCTGCCAGCAGCCTGTGCCACCACCTGAGCGGACCCTCCTTCCTCCGTCACCAGGGAGCCAATCAGGTCACAGTACTTCTGCCTGGCTTCTTCCTGATTGGAGGCAGAAAAAAAACAAGGCAAATGTGAGACACATCCATTCGTTTTCTTGTTATCTTTGCTTGTAATTGCTCCAAACTAAAACACATTGCTATCAGGATCAGAGTTATGCACTTGGTCAGAGATGTTCTCGCAACCCTGTAAGAGACCAAAGACCAGACCCGGAAACTGGAAACTCTGTAGTAACATCACTGTTGGGAATAAAGGAAATATTATACTTTTGCTTGGAATAGCCACCGTAGAACACCGTATATGTGTTTATTTAGATAGACAGATGTATACTTCATTGATCCCAAGGGGAAATTCAAAGACACAGTATCTTGCATTGACATAGCATACACATAGAAGATAAACAAGATGATCAAATAAAATAATATAAAATATCCACATGGATAATATGTACGATAAAAGATATGCTAAGGTACTCTTGGAGAATGTGTGGCCTGATGGCAGTGCAAATGAGTACGTGCAGCAGTGCAGGGATCAAATCTAGAAGCCAGCATTAAATATGGACAATAAAAAGGTCAGTACACTGTTTACGGGAGGTAGTGAAAAGTATGCTATATTTTTGCATATAGAGCGGTTAGTGAGATCCGACCACCGTGTAGGAACGATGCCCCCTTGTGGTTAGCGGTAATACCGCAAGCACACTCCCTTGTGTTACATTTTTCACCTGCACTGATGAGGTAGTTATTTGTGCCGTTGTTTGTCTAAACGCAGGATTACAAAAAAAGCGATTAGCCCAATGTTCGATAAACCTTGGGAAGGGTGAAGTGTCGCCAAGGAAGGGCAAACTAAAGAGATACAGGTCTGAAACTTAAGTTTCACTTTTGATAACATCTCCACCTTCAATCTGCTCTCCTTGTGGCCTTCTAGTTCGTTCATTTTAATTGTTCCCAAATATGTTCAAATTGTGGAGCTGAAGAGTAAAAGGAGTTATAAATAAACTAAAAAATACGTTATAGATCAAATAAAAAGATGTGGGGAGTCATGAGGATTTGCTGCGATCACTAGCCAAACCGCCACTTACATACATGTTCTTACAAAATGTTCTTACTTAATGTGTGTTTTCTGAGCAATTCATTACATTTTAAAGTGTTGAGGCAGCTAGCCTCCACAAAGAAGGATGCATTGTTCTCAGATGCGTTTTCAGATTAGTTGTGTTCGCTCACTTCACTGATATCTTTCTAAAGAGTCAATGTACCCAAAACCATTTCTGGGGGTTTAAATCGTGGCAATTATACAACAGTCAACATCCTAATGTAATAGTAAGCCTTGTGTTACTAAAAACGAATACCGAAAAGAAAAAGCTAAAATCCTGTGTTTTCCTGTGCACTATGTGAACGTTCCACTCTGCTGTGACGCTGGTGGCATATTTTTTCGTGATATCTGAGTGTCTTTACAAGGAAGAAAGTTTGAGAAAGTTTAGCTTTTCTGACAACTATAACTTGCCGAAGAAAAAACGCCTAGTTGAACAGGGCAATCACACAGCAGGTTTCTAGAAGATATTCCAAGGGTCTGTTGAAACATGGTGCTTTGGTGCTGAGAGAGTTGTTGAGAGGATATTACCTGAGATATGGATCCAAGTGACTTCCATGCGTCCCATTTAGCTTTTTTGACAAAATCTAGCATCCCGGGTTTCGACGAGGTGCACTGTCCTTCAGTGGACTGGACGGTCGGTCGGCGGTTGTTGTCGTGGTTGTGTGTTGATTTGGATAAGATAAGATTGAGGAGGATAGCATTATAAGAAAAAAAAATTCACTTTAATGACAAATCATGTCATGCACAATTGAAGGGAGCCCTGTCGAATGGTGGATGTTACCTGTTTGAAGAGAGCATAGATTTGTAGTTTGGCCATATTGCCTGGGTCATTCTTAAGGGTGGCCAGCTGGCTCTTGGCCAGGTTAAACTGCTCCACGGTAGCACCTGCAAACACATGGATCACTGCCTACCGATGGGACTTTTCAACTGATGTAATGTAATACAACTGAACCATGGACACAAAATGTCTGGGGTTTAGTGTAGTAAAATGAAGATAACAAACACAGAGCTTTGCTGATGCTTCGACATTTTTACATTGAGCATAGAGCAGATAACCGCCAAAGCAACATGTGAAGTAATATTAACACGAATACCTTTAAAAAAACAACAAAACAGTGGTGCAATATGACGATTACATGTGACACTTGTAAGACATTTGCGTGGGCACATCGTGATGTTGTTGCTGAAACAATATGCAGGGGTTGACACTAACGGTTGCCCGCTTGCCCGGGGCAAGTAAAAAAAATGTTTGGGCAAGTTGAGATTTTTTCTGGTTGCCCGAACGGGCAAGTGGATTTTGGGTGGATGTTAATATAAAAGCTATTTATTCAAATGTTTTTAGAAACTGCAGAACAACCTTTTGTTCCTCAAAACCACACAAAATATAAGTATTTGCAATTGATCAGCGCGCTGTCTTCTCTTCTCTCGGAAAGCGAGTTAACAGTCACGCATCGCTTCAGTGCGAATATAGCCCCGCCTTCTGTCACTCACTCGCTGTGCGGTCCCTGGCATTGATTCGCTAAAGGTTAGCCAACACAGCTAGCATCTCAAGTGCAGCACCTCCGCAAACGGTTTAGGTAGAAGCTAATGGAGTAGTGATGGAGGAGTGCAGTTTGGAAGTACTTTGGATTGAGGCAAATTATCAAGGAAAGTCAAGAACACGGTTTTGGGTTTCATAACTGTGCACATGCACACAGCAATAGCGATCTTTTTCACGAAATTGGACCCTCACAAACTACTGTATATTACATGAAAGCTGACCCTCCACTTATTCCAACAGTCCAAACCATATCATTCTGTGACTAAAACTTGCAAATAACAAATTAAGTAGAAACGTCCCCTTTTCTTTTAACAACCAAAAATGAAGTATTACCTTTGTGATTTTTGTCCACAAAGTTGATTCTGATCGAATAAAACCACCATAAACAGATTATCCAGTATCTGGGCCAAATTTTGCAACTTAACATGCTGTTTTCAATCAATGAGTAAGAGAAGGTTTCTTAGGAAATAGGTAAATTGCCTTCAATCAGAAAACATATTCTTCAGCGCAATCTAGTGGCCATATATTTATTTGCGAGTGTTTGGCTTGGTGCATTCGATTGCCCTGAACTTTATATAGAGGTGTCAAGTGTCAAAATTGTAAGATATCTACCTTTATTTGTGTCTCATAGTAAGACAGCGCTCCCAACTGATAATGACCAACTGATGGAAATGTTATCTTCCACTTATGCTGTGTTCCATGGCTTTATTCACTTTAACCAAGTATTATCCCCATTGAATATTTCACTTGCACAACAATCTTTCTTTTGGCCCAAAGATTACATTATCGCCCTTGCAGTTGTGGAGATATAATCTATTTACTTTGGGTATGTTCTTTCCTGAAAAAAACGTTTCCCCTGATATCAAAAATGGTATAGAATATCGATCTTTTTCCAGGAATAGTGTTGAAGTTAGAAATCCAGTATCGTGACTGACAACCCTACTAGAAACGCAATTGTGATTATTCAGTTAGAGCTACAAGAAACTTGAAAGTTAAAAAGACATATCTTTGCTACTACCTCTGACATTTAGTTATGTACATTTGCATAAAATCATGCAGGTCTACATATAACTTGGCGATAGCTTTAATAGGTTGGAACGGTGGACTGAAATCACTTCATGGCACGATGTGACCGCTCGATAAATAAGTAAAGAAAGAGAAGTTTGTTATTTTTTAAACACAAGATGTGTGGAAGCTAACATTCAGCTTCAGTCTGAGCTAGGATGATTTTTCTGAGCCCCCCCAAAACCAGGCCGGGTGCCTGGCAAAAAGAGGCCCGTTCACGATTCTGATTATAATTTGGGCAAGTGAACATTACATTCGGGCAAGTTGAACCTGACCTGTACTTGCCCGATGGGCAAGTGCTTTTGAAACCTTAGTGTCAACCCCTGAATATGTTGCTGGCCCTTACCAATACCCAGAACAATACATGGAGCTACTTATTTACATGTACTCACCCATCAATGGAGAAGCATTGGTGTGGAACTTGAGCACGGGAACAGCAGTCGCTCGGCCAACCCTAGAAGAAGGAAAGTGAGACATGAACATTTGTTGCTGCAAAAATAATGTGCCGCTCGCTCTTAACCTAAAAGGGTTTCAACCATCCATATAGGACTGTTTGAATAACAAAAAACAGATGTTAATGCAAAACAGTCAAATTATGAGTCAACATTCTGTTTGTTTGTTTATAACCTTTGTTTGCTAGTATGAACTGCAATGAGTGAAGATCAATATTTGAAAAGAAGTGATCAAAAAAAAAAAGATCTTCAATATCTTCATGTCATGTGCCCTCGTGACTCAATAAGTCGCAATTTGAAAATATCGTTGCATGCACTTGGCTACAAAAGTACACTGCGGGTCTCACCTGTAATGAGCTGTACTAAACCAAACTAGTTGACGCATTACACAATGAACCAACAAGTGGCCCGGGGTCACATAATGTAGAGCAGAGGTCGTCGGGACTTTGGCTTTACCAGACCTGATCTCAAATGGCATAACATGACATTAATAACCTTACAGTCAGAATAAAGCAACGGTCAAAGACTACTACAATTTAGCAGGAATAAAAAAAGTCATTAGAGGACCTTGTATTGAGCGTGGTTCGTACTAGCTGCTATGCTGCAGGACATCATTGAAGACCTTGTATTCACCCTACTAGCTGCTATGCTAACTCCCCTTTCATTGAGCTTGCAGACAGAGGATGGCTATTGACATGTCATTTAGCACTCAGTGACATTAAAAAGACTAGTGTTGTTATTATATATGTGAGACAGTTACTCCCTAAAAAACATCAGAGGACCGTGCTACCTTAAGCTAAATCAGCTACCTTGCGCTGTTGGAGAGTAATGCTAAACGGTTTACCCTTGTAACACGCGTTTTAACTGGATTCAGACGGAGTGCCCTGGCTGCCAAACAACCAGCAAACTCTAATGTTGTTCAATGTTCTCTTACCTCGATAGACTGACGAACCGCAAAGGGGCAAACAAGCTACGAGCAGCCATCTAGCAGTTAGCCTCACACAGTGCAGTGCAAAGTACAGTTCGTGCCCTGAAGGGTTCGCTCTGGGTTACGGCCAACCGGCTAGTGTCAATTGAGATGGGCTGAATGAAGGCTCGCTCTGTTCGCCAACACAACAGACCAAGACGGGCTTGAAATAATAAATAAATATTAAACACCAAAAAACTAAAGTATACGAAAGTAGACATGGGAGCAGCGTTTTTTTGGGATAAGAAGCACTTCTCTACTGTTTTCAATTAGTTGTTTGTTTTCAAACAATTAGCCCTATATAGAATATCATGTCTGTAACAGTTTTAAATTGTAAATGCGCAAAAACAATAAATAGATAAGAGGTAGTCTGTACAGTAAATAGAATAAAAAATATTAAATTTGAGGTCGTCTTTATATATATGTGTCTGCGTGTATGCATGAGTTGGACAACATGTGTGACTTGGTTTGGGGCCCTGTTGAGATCAGTGTTTACAGGCCTATAGTGGCCTGGGAAACAGTGGCGGTTCTACGTCCAGTTTGTGCCCACACACAAGTCCAGTTACGCCCAGGGCAAGACTTGTGTGCGTCCAGTTACGCCCAGTTACGCCCCTGTGTGTCTACATCCCTGTGTGCCTAGTTCACACCTAGTTCAACCAGTTTATCAGCAAGTCTGGTGTGGATTATTGTATTGCAAGCTGAACTGTAATCGATAAACAACAGTGTCACATAACCTCCCTTCTGGCTTCATTCAATCCTGCAAGAATATGTTTCTTATTTTAAATATAAGTCATTCCATAACATCTGACTAAAGCAAACACGTTTTTGTGATCTCCTCATCTCAGCGAGAGGCCAGAACATTTCAACCAAGCAGCATCCCATTATCGTTGAACCATGTCAGAATATCTATAAACATTTATCATTTGTTTTGTCCTGCAATAATCTCCTTTATTTCCCCCCGAAGCCAATGCTTTTGTGAAGCTGATACCCTTTATCCACCAGATGGTGCTTCGTTCTGTTCAAACACAACCATTTGCTCAGTAATGACTTTTGTTAACAGCCCTTTAACTTTCGACAGTGCTAAACCAAAACGCTAGGGGAAGCTAGGGGTTTTTACTCTCACAGATAGTAGCATCCATCTGATGAAGCTGGGCTCTGTCTGCGTTAGACCCGCCCACTTCCCAGAGTTGTCAGCATCCATTGGCTGGAGCGTCAAGGTGTCAAAGTCTGTGATGAATGTGATAGGACCATCAGTCCATGTCCAGCAACCACATGGTCTTTAGTCCAATTGAAATAAACGTCTATTATGGGAGTGACTTTAATATATTTGCGTGACCAAGGGATGTTGAGCAGGCTACTCATTAATAATGAATTGGGTTTGAAGGGAGAGATCTGCTGCTCAGCCCGGTGTTTAGACGCTTGGAAGAAGATCATGCCGCAGCCAAAATCACGGAAAATCGCCGTATTGGGTTACAGATCCGTGGGTGAGTGACTCCTATTGCTTCTTAAACTATATATGGGCCGACTTCAAGAGAAAAATACGAAGCGAATGATAGGCTACGACGTATTTCTCACAACGCGCATCTGTACGCATTGTTTAAAATAGTAATATAGCCTATATTACTCAAATAGGTCAGATGGACTTGACATGGGTGTGTCTGTGTTAGGGAGGAATTTCATCCTAGTAACATTTTTTCAATTGTATATTCAACGTAAACTTAACTAACTATCGATGGGCTACAAACACATCTGTCCAAAATGAAAGTTATATTCATTATCCAAGTTTTATAGATTGGTCCACACGACTGGTCTAGCAGGATGTAATGAAGGATGTGCAGTAGACCAGTGGTGATGCTGCGATCATTACGTCAAAACACATGATGGCAGCCCTCAGAGAACAACGTGGTCACTAGTACACTAAAACCCCCCATATCCTTCAGTTGATTTTAAACATGTTGCACTAATAATGTTGCATGCGTTCTAATGCTAATGATCATTTTTGAGTTGGTAATCCATAGTGCATCTCCATTAATAACGAATTGATTATCATCGATAAGACTCATAATATGATGTTCATAATCCTAACTGAATTCTAAACATAAGCCATGTTAAAACGTTGTGAGTGTTTCTGTTTCTTCAGGAAAATCTTCCCTTACCATCCAGTTTGTTGAAGGACAGTTTGTGGACTCGTATGATCCCACCATAGAAAACAGTATGTTGATACGATATATTTAATAACTGAACCTTTCCTGTACCGGCCTGTAGACTTACAAAAGAAGGAAGAGGAACACAACAATATGACATATTATTGTTAGTGTAGTCATGATTGAGCTATCTGCTGTTAGTTTTTGAAATCCCTCTGTGTGATATGACATTGCATACCACACACAACAATCAATGTTAATATTTCTCTCTCTCTCTCTCTCTCTCTCTCTCTCTCTCTCTCTCTCTCTCTCTCTCTCTCTCTCTCTCTCTCTCTCTCTCTCTCTCTCTCTCTCTCTCTCTCTCTCTCTCTCTCTCTCTCTCTCTCTCTCAAACACATATGCTTGTTCACTCACTCTCTCTCTCACTCAATCAGCATTTACTAAGACTATAACAGTGAGTGGTCAGGAGTACCACCTGCAGCTAGTGGACACAGCCGGTCAGGTGAGCGCTGGCATCCAATCACAAGCCCCTTCTTATAACCTTCTTGTATGGGCTTATGCATCTTCCCTTCTCTCTTTTATTTCCCTCATTCTCTCTTTCTATCTTTCTCTCTTTCAGGATGAATACTCCATCTTTCCTCAGAGTTACACGATTGATGTGGACGGATACATCCTCCTGTTCTCTGTCACCTCCTACAAAAGGTTCTCTACCTGTTAATTACTTTCATTCGGTTCTGTCGTTTTCCATCTCCCATTTGTCCCCTTCACTCCCTGCCGCGGCCCCTCGTTCACCCTCCCCGTTCTTACCTCTTGTCTATTGATTATGGTGTTGTTGACATCGTTAGAGATCACATTAGGCCCCGCCCTGACAAGCTCTCAGAGAGAGTAAGTGACCTCCTGTTAGTAGAGTGTCGTTACATCAGAGGCTGATGCAAACACAGATATGAGTGGTAGTGTCCCAGATTCTAGATATCCCCCACCTTTGAATTGACACATTATCTGTTATCAGAACAATGTACAGCTCTGAATGATCAGAATACCTAATACAAATAATGATGTTTAGTCTCTTATGATCAATAGCCTCACTCATTGGTAGTTCATGTTATTGCATGTATTAAATTAAGCTTGAAGCGTGTCTTCGACTCAAAGACCAGAAAAAACGAACCTTCGTGATGTTATTGAAGTAAAATTGAAATGACAGCGATAAGCAAGATGTTGGAGTTCAATTAGTTATGAGAGAACTGTGGGAATGTGTAGTTGGAAGTGCTATAAACCCTTGAGTCAATGTCGCCTACCTCATGAATGCCCAGTAGAGTGAGTGAAACGTAAACACGATGATATCTGTATGTTTTTTCAGTTTTGAAGTGGTCCGAGTGATCCACGAAAAGCTTCTGGACATGGTGGGAAACTTGCAGTAAGTAAACCAAATCCCTTTGACCTTTCTCTTCCAGGGGAAAAGTTATTTCCCAAAAGATTCACAGATACATACATTTTACTATAATACACAGGTCAATAGCTGTCTGTCATAACTCTCTCTCTCTCTCTCTCTGTCTATCTCTGTCTCTGTCTCTGTCTCTGTCTCTGTCTCTGTCTCTGTCTCTCTCTGTCTCTCTGTCTCTCTGTGTCTCTGTGTCTCTGTCTTCTCACCCCCCGTGCCCTTTCAGAGTACCAATAATTTTAGTAGGCAACAAAAAGGACTTGCACATGGAAAGGTGAGCAACTGTATCTTAACAAACTCACACACAACTCTGACCTCACCAAATCTGTACCAGGAAACATTAAAGAATTTGCTCTTTCTTTTGATTGGCTTTGTATGTGTGTGTGTGTTTGAATGCAGCCAATTAGTTTGTGTGTGTATCATTGAGAAACCAAAGGATGTCAAATGTCTGAATTAATGTTTAACAAAGCATATTTCTAATAAAATAATATATTACACTGAGCATTTTTAGTACGATGTATGTTTACATTTAAATGTAGGCGGCCACTTTATTTTCTGCGGAAAACACGTTTGAATTGAAAGATTAAAAGGAGGGAGCAAAGGAAATGGAGGAGAGGAAGAGTGAGAGAGAGAGAGGTCTGCTTGCAGGAAGGGAGGAGAGGACTTTATATGCAAGGCCAGAGCTGCAACGAGATCAATACGTGTGTAAGATCCAATCACCAGGGGAGAAAAACAACTCGCACGCAGATCACAGCAACATGAGTCATGTAGTCACAAGCTCTCTGGAGAGGGACAGTATATGAGGAGGAGCACAAATAACACAGGAGGTGTGTGTGTGTGTGTGTGTGTGTGTGTGTGTGTGTGTGTGTGTGTGTGTGTGTGTGTGTGTGTGTGTGTGTGTGTGTGTGTGTGTGTGTGTGTGTGTGTGTGTGTGTGTGTGTGTGTGTGTGTGTGTACATGCGTGTGTGTGGGTACACGTGCGTGTGTGCGTGTTTTTGTGTGAATAATCAGTGGAAGGAGAGGAAAGGCATCCAAATGGTTTTATAGTTTTTAATACACTGAATCGCTGACGCAAAGATCTTTCTCTCTGTTCTACCATTTCCGGTTCTCCCTGGATCTTTGGCCGGGGCTGGTTCTACTGTGTCCTCTGGGGTCTCTCCATGGCAGAGTGATCAGCTTCGAGGAGGGCCGGGCGCTGGCGGAGTCCTGGAGCGCTCCCTTCCTGGAGTCCTCGGCCAAGGAGAACCAGGTCGGGAACGCTGAACCCTGTGCTCATCTGTTCACCCCCAAACCCCAACACACTTACCCACAAACCCACAACTCACAAACAATGCTGGGAATACAACAAACAAGTACATTCAACTTAAAATTTCTATTTCCTTTTTTGCTATTAAGTGGAATGTGTAAACATCACTCAGTTCTGTGATGCTGGCAGACTAAAGCAGAGTAGTTTTTTTTACCAATGAACAAACTAACAAGTGTAACGAAACAATTATTGCTCACCAACTAAAAAACGATTTCCTATTATCACTGAGGACATTAGTTCGGTAAGGCAATTTGCACCCCTGGTAAAATGATCTGTATAAGCCATTTGTACCCTGGTGCAATTAAGGATGATGAATGAATATGAAAGAATAAGATATGTCTCCTAGTCATAGTTAAACAATAGCCCATGTTAGTAAATTCTTTTCTTTCCAAATATAATTTGATTGCATTGGATCAAACATTACTAGCTTTTTTTATCCTCCTGACTCCATAATGGACACAAGAAAGGGTACATTTAGAGTACTTAAATGTACTTGAGACAATTGCATCTGAACAGTGTATCTTTTCAGATCGGTCTTCATGCATTGGATGGTAGCCCTCTGCACTCCATGCTTTCATTGCTAGGTGGAACTCTTCATCTGCAACTGTCAAACGTCTGCCCTGATCATATTTTACTCGGCCGGTGGTCCTTTTAAAGAAGAAAAGAAAATTGTAGTCAGGTAGAATTATGATAAAATTAGAAAAAGTGTGACATAAGACACTAATGCAATTTTTGCATTTAAATTGGCAGTTTAGGGGGAGTACATGAAATAAAGGGTGTTTTTTAAGCCCAACAGTAGGTGCGTTTCCATCCCCCTAATTTAATGCGAACTTTGAAGTATCGAATCAGTAAACGGTGATGGAAACACCAAAATTCGCATCAAAATCCTCTAATTCGCGAAAAAGTTTATCCGCTCGCTTGAGGTGGTTTTTGAGAAATGCTAAACAGAGTAAATTGGCAAAATGGGGGATGGAAACACATTTTTCGAATCAGCTGTGACGTAGCGAACTTTGAACACACAGGACTGACAGTCTTTTCGATTTCCGCATAACGACTGGCCATAGCAAGCATGCCGACATCAACGTATAACGTCATCACCCTATTCCACTCCAACCACTTGATGGAAACGCACCTAATTCGAATTACTTTTTTGCGAACTTTCTCAAGATTCGCATCACCTTTAAGATGGAAACGCACCTAGTGTGACCAAGGCTAAAAGTACCAGGGGTACGAATAGACACTCCGAATTAGTTTTCACAGTTGGTACATAAAAGTAAATACACACTTGTATCATAACACATATCAGCAGACCTGACTGACTTACCCTGAATCGCTGTCTACTTCCTGTTTCCTGCACCTGTCCTTCCTGTGTGTGCAGACGGCTGTGGAGGTGTTCAGGAGGATGATCCTGGAGGTGGAGAAGATGGAGGCGGGGCAGCCTCCCGGTCGCACCTCCTGTCTCATCATGTAGTATATCTGGACCTACAACCCTTTCTTCCTCCAACCTCTGCCCGCTTATTTCACTACCTCCTTTTTCTCCTCCCCCTCCATTCTCTCCATCCTGTCCTTTGTCTCCTTGTCTGTCTGTCACTCTTTCTCTCTCTCTTAAGGTAGAGTTATGGTTGGACGTTGACGCAACGCAACGACCACACAGTCGCTTAGACTTAGTCGGAACCTGTTTTGGTTCTGAGACGGGTTTACGTCGGGTTGACGTTAGCCGACCAATCACAGTCCTTGCTGCTGCTGTGTTGCCTTGACGCAAGGTTCCAATTTTTAGGAGGCGCACGTCACACTCCTGTGGTGGATGGAAGGTGGGTCCGCAAGGACGTCATGGGTCCGCATTCCCCCTTGCGTCGATGTCCAACCATAACTACTTTTACTCTTTCTCTCTCTGTGTCTACCAGTCTCCATCTTTATCTCTCTCCCTCTCTCGCTCTCTTGACCAAACACTGCAACCTTGGAAAAGACCAGCAATATTTCGAGATGTCCAATGAGGAACATTGAAAAGATTGCAACGGTGTGGGCACTAATTTGAGCCAATCAGAAAACAGCATGTGCAATAACCCTTGTTTTCAACCAAAGATTTTTCACTTTGGTTTTAGTATTTTTAAGTGTGTGATCACTTTGTTTTTGTCTAAATATGTTTCTGTTATTTATTATTATTATTATTATTATTATTATTATTATTATTATTATTATTATTATTATTATTATTATTATTATTTCAGTCATTGGTGGAAACCAAAATCCCAAACTAAATAATTGATGATTTCATCCCAGACTTCCAGATTATTACCCAATTTATATCATTTTTTATTTGCATGGAATCGGACTAGGCTAGACTAGACGATGACTTATCTATTTTGAGCTTGTCATGCTGGGGCATCAGAGTTACTGTTATAAGTTGATGCAGAAAGTGGCCTTGATTTAC
The DNA here is from genome assembly GCF_026213295.1 of Gadus chalcogrammus. Lineage (NCBI taxonomy): Eukaryota > Metazoa > Chordata > Actinopteri > Gadiformes > Gadidae > Gadus > Gadus chalcogrammus. Next base: position 4,204,068 of record NC_079434.1, on the reverse strand, counting down.
ACCTGCCAGTTCCTTTCTAGCAGTGTTTTGTCATTAACTAAATTTGCCCATAGGAAGGGAGGGACATTGTTATGATGTTATTGGTTGAAAGTTTAACCAATAATGCAATGCAAAGGAAGTTTGGTTTATGAGATTTGTTATTAATTTATAATTTTCCCAACCTTGTTGAATGTGAATAAAATGACTATGGAAATTAGCCAACAAGGTGAAAAGGAACTTTTAACTTACATTGCAAATAATTAGCACGCTGGACTATATTTCTACATGCTGTTGAAACCCACCAGACAGGTCACAGCAGTGCAGTTCCGGTAAAGACACACACACGCACACGCACACACGCACACACACACACACACACACACACACACACACACACACACACACACACACACACACACACACACACACACACACACACACACACACACACACACACACACACACATTACTTGAAATGGTTTTATATGGAAATAAGAACAAATAAATCCAGTTTAATATTACTTTCATTAAATCTGTGTGCTATTGCCTGTTTAAACATCTCATTGTAATGAAGATGCATGCCGGTGATATATACTGGAAGTGTGTATAATCTTTATGATATGGATTATCAGTTGACGTGTTGGATTATTTCAACAGGGGGTGCTGTTGATTCAGTCATTTATTACAACTTTCTGTTCTGGCAAAGTAAAGGAATAATCATCCCTCAAATTCAGTTCATGCCACGGGTACCTTCTGAGCTCAATACAACCATAACACAGTTATATATAATATATATATATATATTATAAGTATATGCAAACTATCAGGATCCAAGTGGAACAAATTGCTACTACTGTTTACTACTCTCTGAGTTCCTCTCCTCTGACACTATTGTGATACTCATACTGATTTAGGTTATCTGTCATTTGAAATTAATGATAATACTAAAATAATTCATAAATATGGCTATGAAATAAATAAATGAGGCCATAAATATATTTGATGATATAAATTATTCAACATTTTTAAATTAATAAATCGACTGTAGGACTATTATTGTTTAGGCCTATTTCAATGTTTATTTATCTTATTTCATAATGCCATATTTATTCATTTAATGCCACATTTATTTCATAATGGCACATTCTCCCATGAAGACTCATTAACCAATAAACGCGAATAAAGAATATTTTTTAATGATAACATAAGAGAGAATATTTTGCATGATAAGTCTTTGGCGTGAGCCCCGTCACGGATCCAGGACGACGTGTGGACACTGCATATGCTGCCAGGACTAGCAGGGCCGGAGCTCCCCTGGACCGGTAGACTGGGGCAGACCTGGTGGTGGTGGGGTGGAAGGGGGAGCATCGAACGAAATACCTATGCAGCAAAGAACATAGGTTAGACTACTCTTTATGAAGCAGGTGATTGGTGATTGGCAAACTGGCGCGTGTGAGTTGAGTCCTCCTGGTAGAACAGATAGGAAGCTTACATTTCCTATCTGGTATATTCAAATGAGGGGGGCGTGGTTATCCCAGGCCAAAGCAACAGCACTGAATCATTGAATATACAGCACTGAATATTAGAGATGCTGGGAAATGTCTAGCGGATGGAAGGAATCAAAGGATAGAGTCCGGGGAAAATTTGGGGGGGAGAAGGCTGCAGATGATCTATCCTTAAAATTCGTCATGAGGTAGGGAACATGTTGGTATTTTTTAGCTTATAGGCTGAAGTACATTCCCATTGCCTGAGATATTTTGCATGGATGTATATTGGAGAATCAGAAAAGTATGTTCCATGTAATGTGAGACTCCACTGTCTAACTTATAGAGTTTATTATGCCTTCCTTTACATGAGCCGATTTAGATTTTAGCTCTCTGCTAATTTTTGGATAATTACGGAACTCTTTTGTGATTGGTTAGGGGAATCCTATCAATCACAGGTGTGTGAAATGCAACACAGACTTGGTGAAATGCGTTGCCAGATTTGGTGGGAAATCTAACCCAATCTGGTAACACATCTAAATGGTGAAAAAACGTTGGGAGGGAGGAGGCAGAGATGGAGGGGATGTTTGTTTGGTCGTTTAGTTCCTTAATCTTGCACTCTTTTTTATCTGTGCTCCCTCTTTACAACTTTCAAATCGTACCTACAGTTCCTTTAATAATATTATTTAAACAATTACAAAATGACGACAGAAGCAGTGCTATGACGTCATTCCCAAGGGCTCAATCTTGGGTCCACTATTATTTAACCTTTACATGCTGCCGCTTGGTTAACTTATAAAGAACAACTCAATCGCCTGCCACAGTTACGCTGACAACACTCAAATGTATCTACCACTATTGCTTATATACCCTAGTGGCGTCACTTTCTTTTGGGGCTAAAGCCCCGGATATTATTTAATTAGCCCCGAATCTTATTTAAAGAAATTAATTAAATCAATTTGCTTTTTCATTTTTCAATGCTGTCAAGCAATTAAAATATTTAATCGCGATTAATCGCAATTAATCTCACATTTTTTTCTACTCTAAATATCCCTTGATTTCGTGCTGCTAGCCTTTTGGTGAGATCAGAGATATTGAGGAGGACAGTAAGAAGAGAGACCCGCAGTGAATTCAACAGGGTCCACTTGACATTGGGTAGGTGCATGACAGTGGTAGGCCTACGTTAAACTTCAATAGCCCTGGCTTTTAATTGTTTCAATCACTGAACTTTCGAAAAAACTCTTGCTCAGCAAAGATGGGAAATACAATAACATATATTATTTAAACCAGTATGTATATTCCTACCGTACGTAGGCCTGAACACATTACCAGGCTATCGAATAACGCCTATAAACACACACACGCACACACACACGCGCACACACACGCACACGCACACGCACGGTGGTGGAGTGTTAATCGGGAGAGTCGGGAGAATTCCCGGTGGGCCGTTAACGTTTTGGGGCTGCCGGGCTGATTAATGCGGGATAACTATATTGCATTTATAAAAGTTCCTTGCAGCGCCGTCCGGCAGCCTGAGCTGTGCGCCCGCAACCTCTCGACGCAACAAAATGTCAACGTCGCAACCGTGTCGATTTTGTCTAGAGGGGTGTAACTGAGAGGCCCCTCCTGAAGTGGTGCAGCCCAGGTGTATGAAGGTATTATTGTAGCAAAAGTCTTTAGCACCTGTAACTTCAGAATTTGAATGCGTACACTAAAGTCACAGTAAATTTGAAGTCGTATATATTTATTTTGCATGTGTAGGCCTACTCTAAAGTCACAAATGTACGGAGCCCCCCAAGGGACATGGAGGAAAAAAAAAAAATTGGTTGAAAATAAATAAATAAATAATGGTTTGCGAGATCTCGCAAATGGTTTGCGATATCTCGCAAAGACATTGCGAGATCTCGCAAAAGACTTTGCGAGATCTCGCAAAAGACTTTGCGAGATCTCGCAAACCATTTGCGAGATCTCGCAAAACTTTTCCGAGATATCTCCTACATTCACCATTCATAAAATTCCCCCTGCGCGCTCGCGCTCTGCCCTGTCTGTTACGAAGCGCGAAGCTGCCCCTGCATCTCTCTGCACGTTAGTTGGCGGGCCGAGCCCCTCCAACACACACACACACACACACACACACACACACACACACACACACACACACACACACACACACACACACACACACACACACACACACACACACACACACACACGCGAGAAGGAGGGGCTCGGCTAGGGTTGCCAACCGTCCCGTAAAATACGGAATCGTCCCTTATTTGGCAATTAAATGTTGCGTCCCGTATTGAACCAATACGGGACGTAATTTGTTCCGTATTTCCATAAATCTCCAATACACATGTCTGTCACACACACAAATACTAAATCTAACAATGATCAAAACAAAACACAGGGAATACTGTACTACGGTCAGCAAAATTGTCGCGGCGGGATCTACGCAAGACCCGCTCCGGTCATCTGTGTGTATGCGCATGCGTGTGGTGGTCACGGTTGCCTAGCGACAGACACCACACACCGGCGCTGCTCACAAAACCCGCGCCTTTTAAAAATGCCCACTACACCCGGTACTCCACCACGTCCTCAAAAGCGTAAACGCTTGCAGAAATACGGACGTGAGTGGGAAGACGCACATCCTTGGCTGGACAGCGTCAGTGGAGATGTTTACAAGGCAAGTTGTAAAATATGTCGGCGAGTGTTTTCAGTGGCGCACGGTGGTCTGTCTGACATCAGACAGCATGCAACAGGAGAGCAACACTGCAGACACGAAAGATCACAGAAGACCCAAGCGTCAGTGTCACAGTTCTTCATACCCCAATCATCTCCTGAGGTTGATACGGTATGAGACATTATGTTGTGATTGATTTCCTATCTGGTTGTGCTTTTGCCAGAACATCGCAGTGCATGGGCAGAGCCTATTTTAGTAAACTGTTGTGGTTTGATTGATGTTTAGGATGTTGAGTTTCAAAAGTTGAATGAACGACCATTTATTTAATATACAGAAGTATATAAATATTATATATGGCCACTTAAAGAACAAATCATACTAATGGATTAACAGTTAATAAATAAATAAATACATTTGTTAAAAGAAAACCTTTATTCTTTAATATACATACATTTCCTAGATCATCCCAGCATCCACTGGATGTGTGGAAAGGATCTTCTCCAGAATGGCCAACAAATGGAGTGAATGCAGGAACAGGTGCTCCACAGAGCTCATGAGAAGTGAGCTCCTGATCACTCTCAACTTTGAGCAGTCCTGTTCAGAGTTTTACAACAGCGCTTTGAAAGACAAAGAGTTACTCAGTGCTGCAAGGAGTAACAAGAAGTACACCTGGAAAAAGAAGTAACAGTTTTGAGGGGAGGAGTAATGTTGAGGGAAGGAGTAATGATTTGCACTTTCTTTTTTTACATAAGTTTATAAGTGTTTTTGTTGTTTATTTGTACTGGTTTTTTTTGTAAAATTTTTCAAAGAGAGTCCCTATAGTTATGCACTTAAAAAGTAACATGAAGTTCTCAGTTTATTTAGTTTATATTTTAAAAGTTCATTGCTGCACACGCCACACAAAGAGATTTCATTCAAGATTTAATTGACTGCACTTTATAAGAGAATGTTATGTGGTAATAAAGCATTTCAAGCTTTAAGTATGACTAATTGCTTTCTTGATCAACCCTTTACTAAAAACACCAGCACAAAATAAAACATACCACTAATGCGGGCGCCCCGCCCCACAGGAGTCGGCCCGTGGTGGGCGTCCCTTATTTTAATTTCTGAAAGTTGGCAACCCTAGGCTCGGCCCGCCAACTAACGTGCAGAGAGATGCAGGGGCAGCTTCGCGCTTCGTAACAGACAGGGCAGAGCGCGAGCGCGCAGGGGGAATTTTATGAATGGTGAATGTAGGAGATATCTCGCAGTCTTTTGCGAGATCTCGCAAAGTCTTTGCGATATCTCGCAAAGTCTTTTGCGGGATTCGCAAAGTCTTTGCGATATCTCGCAAAGTCTTTTGCGGGATTCGCAAAATATTTGCGAGATCTCGCAAACCATTATTTATTTATTTTATTTTCAACCAATTTTTTTTTTTTCCTCCATGTCCCTTGGGGGGCTCCGTACAAATGTGTAACAGTACATTTGTAGTCGTAAATATTTTTTATACCATTGTAAACACAAAATACGAGTACGCAAATCTGTGTTACAGGTTCACAAATCCTGTGACTTTAGAGTACACATGCAAAATAAATATATACGACTTCAAGTTTACTGTGACTTTAGTGTATGCATTCAAATTCTGCAGTTACAGGTGCTAAAGACTTTTGCCACAATAATCCCTTCATAACGAAAAGACATGTAAGAGTTTCCGAACCTCCGAGCCGTTTGGAAGGCGGCATAAATACAGACCAGTTCACACACAACTGCAAAGAAGTTCATAAATGAAAAGCGTCTTGTTAATTCAAGTTTAACAGTTTGTATCTAAATGTAACAAAATCCAAACATTTTTTTTAATTTATATATTTATGGATTTATATTAGCCTACATTTATTTAAAACAAGACACATTTGTGTGTGGATCAGAAATGTGTGTGTGAAGCTTATTTTTGTTTATGGATTTATTTTACATTTATACATACCGATATCCATTTGTGTTTGTGCATTGAAATGTATTTGTGAGAAGAGAGTAATTTATATATAAATCACAAAATACATTTGTGAATCCTTCTCTGTGCATTCATTATTACTGAGACTGTTCTGACCCCATAGAAGCACAGTGAATTGCCACGTGTATGAAATGCGCTACACAAATAAATATGCCTTGCCTTGCCCTTGCCTATGTTGATCGCCATTGCCACTTTTTTTTTTTTTTTTACATTTTCTGTGCTTCATGTTGGAGGAGATACAGATGTTCACCTTCATGTCTTCAAAGTATACGATGTGCAAAGTCTACTTATGGCTGGTCTACTGAACACCCTCCATGAACCTGTTGCTATTATTAGTTTCTATAGGACTACTCAGTGGCGTAACTATCGGTAAGCAGGGTATGCGGGCGCGTACGGGCCCGGGCCAATCAGGGGCCCGCCTGTCGGTCTTCGAAATGTTCCACTTACGATGTGTGTTCCGGTGCCAGCCGCGTGTCGTCATGCCTTCGTTGGTGTCGTCCTCTCACGTGCGTGTGCGTGTCGTACCTCAGTGAACGGCGTGAGCACGGTTGCGGAGGCCGCGGGCGAGCGGCTGGCGGGGGGAGGGGGGGGGGGGGGGGGGGGGGGGGGGGGGGGGGGGGCCCGGGGGGGGAACATCCTGCATACGGGCCCGTCGTTGCCTTGTTACGCCACTGGGACTACTTTAGCATGATGGGCCTATTCACAGATGGCCGCTTAGTGAATAAGGCCCATAGGTTCCAGCCTGGGTAAAAAATGCTATGGTACACTTCCAAAAAAAAAAAATACATATAGGGGTCACCTCTGCTTCACCAATACTGCCACTTTGGGGATTCTTACTTTTTATGAATGACCAACCGGTTCAAGTTCAACTTTTCATTATTCTGATGAGCGACTTGGTTTGCAAAGTAACATCGTTGAATATATTGCAAATTAATTGTAAACAACAGCATATCCAAACTAAATGGTTCATCATTGTATGAAGGGAGGGTAGGGATTATTTTGGTTGCATCATTTAAAAAATCTAGCCTACTCTGGCTAGTTTCTTGATAGATTCCTACCCCAGCTGTAAGGGAGAGTAATGAAAAGTTGAACATGAAATGGTTGGTAATTCATAAAGAGTAGGAATCCCAAAAGCAGCAATACTGGTGAGGCAGGGGTGACACCATATTAAAGCAGTGCAGCAACCCACAATATTTTCTCCTTATTACTGCTTATTGAGTAAATAAGTTGGATGGGCCTTATAAGGTAGCACAAGCATAGTCTCTGTCCCTTAATAACGCTTAATAATGGTATATTCTAATGTAACAAACCACTAAACTGCAAGTGTTAATATTGTCCAAATAACTCCAAATTGAGTATTTATCCCTCAGAATAGCTTCCACATTCTATGAGGTCTTGCTCATATTGCTTGCTCTTATTCACCAGTAGTTTAACACTTGTCAACCCACACAGATTCCCTGTTCTAAAGCTGCCTCCTCTTCACACCTAATTCATTATAGCTCACAACTAGAGCCTATTCTTAAGTGATGGGTTACACCCTGAAAATAAGTATTCTATTGAGATGTACAGGTTCTATTCTTGTTCAGTGGTAAATGAACAAAGTCAGCAAAGGTAGAATTATCTCTTTATTCATGTCCCAGTTCAGAGATAGGTTTTATATTTGTGCAGTTATATTTTTGTGAGCGAAATGCTAATAGAGAGGTTCACTAAAGTAGACCTACCTAAACCTAAACCTTCCTAACTTTTCTACTCCATTTTCACCACAGCGGGAAATGATAGCTAATACTATTTAGTCAGAAATTATGCGGGGGAGGTACAAATAACATCTCACAGAGACATGCGTGCAGTGAATCTAACCGATATTCTCCAGGGCGTTTCACTCACTAATACCTGGTCGATGGCTACAGAATTTCTAACAAATAACACTCACATTATAGCTCTGCGTTATTGAGCTTTGATGATCCTACTGTAGGATCAAACAAAGTACTGTATGTTTGATCATGTGTGATATAAGGGCATTGTCTGCTATAGACTGTAGCTCATTTCCCACCTCCCATGGACACTATGATCATCAGACCCACTCTGGCCGAGGAGGTTTATCAGCACCAAGTTCTCTCTAGCTATTCTTCCCCCTACCCACTCGGCCTGAGCTGCTGCTTTTTGAACAATGATAATACTCCTTTCATAGCCCCACTTTCGGTCCTGCCCAACTTTTCAGTTCCCTCCCTATCCTTTAGAAGCATTACACATTAAATCACAGATTTGAGGCCTGAACGTTCAGTTATAAACAAGAGTATGTTGGTGTTTTAGAGAGATGTCATTCCATTGGGTGTTTCTTATTTTGGCATCCCTGCTAGAACACACGACAGCTGTGAAATGACCCAAGATCATTTATTACCCTTTATCTAATACCGATGCAAAGGAATTTTTATTTTTTGGTGTACACATCAAAACAGTTGCTGATATTCACAGAGGATATGGTTAGACGTTTCAACTAATATTCATTAAAATTAGGCCATCATTAGATATGTATATACATATGATATGTAGGCCAATACCTAATGTAACTGTAACCTAACTGTTTATTAAAAAATATATATATCTTGATGGGTAAGAGTATGTGATAATTTAAGTCCCCTACGAGGTCCTCATAAGAGAAAGCTGCTCGCTGCAGTATCATTGACCCAGCAAAAGGCAGGCCAAGCACATTCTATTGTTATGTACACTTACACACTCTCCATTGATCTATCTCACTCACGCACTAACACACTCACGCACACACACACACACGCGCGCACACACACGCGCGCGCGCGCACACACACACACACACACACACACACACACACACACACACACACACACACACACACACACACACACACACACACACACACACACACACACACACACACACACGCACATGAGCGAACACAAATGCCTGCATCAGCAGAGCTGCTGGATGAAGAGAAAAGGCTGCGGCAGGCAGAACTTTTGAAGACCTGTCCTTTGTCCCCTGTCTGTCGGACCGGCCCTGCCATAGCCCCCTGCGCGTCACCGGTTCGGCCCTGTGCCGTATAAATTGGGGTGTCCAATTTTTTGCTAGTTACATTGAGAGTTTGTTCGTAGGGCAGGTTGGAAAATAACCAGTGGTGAAAATGTCTCAGTACTCTGGAAAGGTGAGTGACGAAGCCGACACAGGCTTCAATAGGTCTCTATCACTCTCTCTCTTCCTCTCTCTCTCTCTGACTCTCCCACAGTCTAGCTTGAATTATTCCCGTTGGCTTTAAGGGAAATCTGCGGTCCCTCTTTACTGTGGATTTAAATGAGGGGGTGGTTTGTTTAATGGATCCTCTGCAAAGTGTGGCAAACCTGGGTGAAAGTTTGTTCATTGATCTTCAATCACAGTGCACTTTGTAGTTAGTTCACAGACTTTGTAGGCCTAATTTACAAGCATACTTACTATTTATATGTATATATATATATATATATATATATATTATATGTGTGTGTGTGTGTGTGTGTGTGTGTGTGTGTGTGTGTGTGTGTGTGTGTGTGTGTGTGTGTGTGTGTGTGTGTGTGTGTGTGTGTGTGTGTGTGTGTGTGTGTGTGTGAAACAAGAATGTAAGAATTGATACAAAAGCTAGAAAAGCATTTTTCCATTTATTTATAGTTGTATCCTTGCTATTATCATACATCACTGGAACCATACATCACTGGAACCATGTGTAGGTTTTCTAAAAAATCTTCTCTACCCATGAATGGATTTTGACTGATTCTGTGAACTGGACCTGTTTAATGTAGCCTCGATGTAGCTTGTTTTTAGTAATAATGTAAATATAATATATTTAATATAGCTTTTTTCAAGGCTTTATACAGCCACCTGCTAGTGGTATTAGTTGTAAGTAATTACATTTACATTAAAGTAGTGAGAATATTTGGATTCCTGCCTCACAGACGGCGATGGAGGACAGGTTCCACTATTCACTCTCTCACTGCCCACCCCCATGCCTCTTCATCCCTCTTCGTCTTCTTCCCCTTCAGATCACCTTCTACGAGGGTAAATGCTTCACCGGCAGGAAGCTGGAGGTCAGGGGAGACTGTGATAACTTCCAGGACCGTGGCTTCATGAACAGGTGAGATCAGCCTCAGAGAACAGCCCCTCAACCTACTATCAATCTGAAAGTAATTAAGCCAAGAAATGCTTTCCCACAACGAAAGGCCCAAACAGAGGAACATCTGATTGGAAAAAAACGATCTATACATAAATTGGGATACAATGCAGAATATATATGGAATTTACAGGATAGGTTCCCTGATTAATCCTGAACAAAATCAATTTGACTTACTCCACCTACCCCTCTCCTCTCGCCTGTGTGTGTGTGTGTGTGTGTGTGTGTGTGTGTGTGTGTGTGTGTGTGTGTGTGTGTGTGTGTGTGTGTGTGTGTGTGTGTGTGTGTGTCCAGGGTGAACTCCATCCGTGTGGAGAGCGGCGCCTTCATCTGCTACGACCACCCCGACTTCAAGGGCCAGCAGTTCATCCTGGAGCGCGGAGAGTACCCCGAGTTCCAGAGGTGGAACTCCCACAACGACCACATGGGCTCCTGCAAGCCCGTCCGCATGGTGAGAGAGAGAGAGAGACATAGAGACATGAATGGAGAGAGAAAGAGAGAGACTCGAGGCTAGACCTAGATCTGAACGTTTCAGAGGCAGGGCCTGACCGCCAAACCTGGGTGTAGATGATGTGTTTGGTTGAAGGCAGTGGCTATTGGACGTCTCCCACATACATTATTGTGATCTTCAATAACACACCAATGCATGATTGGCCATAATGTTGTCCAGTTTCAGCACATATAACTTTAAGGAGGGCCTGCAGCAAAAGCCATTCGGTTGGCAATTTTAATCCAAAATGGTTTCAAATGTTGTGAGTGCATACATTCTTATTATGGCTGGACCCTGGCGTAATAGATAGTGCGGTGGGGTGCGGTGTTTCTCTAACTTCAACATGCATTCCCGTAGCACGGTGAGCACTACCGCATTGAGCTGTTCGAGGCCTGCAACTTCTCCGGCCAGTGCGTGGAGTTGTGCGACGACTGCCCCTTCCTGCAAAGCCGCGGCTTCTCCAAGAACTGCATCAACTCCCTGAAGGTCTACGGAGACGGAGCGTAAGTGTCGACGGGCTCCTCTGCACACACAGATGTCAAATGGGATGTGAAAACGGGTTCCCTTTAATGACGACACAGAGAGAAAGCGTCATGGGATCCTAGAGTAACATAACTTTTGTTTTATTCTTCACACACACAGCATAATGTATTAAATAATCATGTTCAAATGAGGACAGTCACACACAGAGGTCATATTCGATCATTCGATCCTGGCTGCAAACACCCCAAGGAAGCCAATAAGTAAACTCAGCCTGTTGACAATACTACAATGATTGATTCTTCGTTCTAGTCTTACTCCTAGTAAGTTCCATGTTCTTAAACTTAATCTCCATTTCCTGTCTGTGTGTGTGTGTGTGTGTGTGTGTGTGTGTGTGTGTGTGTGTGTGTGTGTGTGTGCAGCTGGGCCATGTATGAGGAGCCCAACTACAGAGGCCGTATGTACATCGTGGAGAGGGGAGACTACTGCAGCCACAACGAGTGGCAGGCCCAGAACCCCAACATCCAGTCCCTGCGCAGGGTGGTCAACTACTTCTAAAGGCCTCCCCTCACCCCCTACCTTCCAACCCCTTCCTGAACTTGAACCGAGGAACTACTTGACGTTGATGGAAAGCCACTCTTCATGTTGTAAAATTCATGAAAGTAAATAAAGAAAAAATACACATCAACCAGCGAGATTTCTTTCTTTCTGATTGAACATGAACTTTCTCTGCTTGCCTCTATTGCTTGGCAGGTGTTAGACCTAAAAGAAGTCGATTCTAAGCTTTAGGTTTAGATATTTGAGGTTCTAAATCTGGTACTATGGTAAATAGAAGTGTAATCTCAAGGTGTATTATGAGTGGAATAAGGAATACAATTGTAATGAAAGGCCGTAGACTAAACCAGGCTAAATGAGAACATTTGTCTAAAAGTGAGTTATTCAAGTGAAACATTCAGAAACAGACAAACCACATCGACCACTGAAGATATTCAAATCTGTATTTACTGAATTATATATAAGAACAAATGGCTTCAATGAAACAAAAAGTGCTGTTGCATCGGAAACTTCAATACGATAGAATTCCAAATCAATGCAATGCAATTAAACTCACTGCATCCAGAAAATATGTGCACGTTGAAAAAAGCAACACAAATGTATCCTCTAAACAAATGAATAGTAAAATTGGACATGAAATTAACACTCGCTCGGCATGATATGGCCGGTAATACGGCACATGTTAACATGCTATTGCAGTTTTAAAAACCACATGAAATAATAATTCATAACAACAATAATAATATTCTGTACCAAGGACTTCAAACACAGAAAACAAACAAACAAAAAACCTTTCCCCTTGGACAAACAATATTTTTTTCTTCTTCAATTAAGGAAAATAAATCATGCAAATTGCAATGAGTTCTGTTATAAAAAAACTATATGTCGAGGGCAACATATTCACTAACTTAAAATTAACTTTAAATAAATTGCACTGAAGACGTTTTACAAAGCATTATCAGAAACGTAAGTCCTTCAGAAAGTCATTAGTGAAGGTTAAACTGGGATCCATTTCAACTGAAACAACAGCGACCCAGTAACCCCTCTGTCCTTGGTTGGTGGTGGATAACCAATCGAGCTTCCCCCACGATTTAAATGGGCAGAACCTTCAGCTCAATATCAAACCACTGTGTAAAAAAACACCAACACGATCTAGGATCGGACTTGCTTTATCATTAAACATTATGAATTTCTAAAGTAAATTCATAATTTCAAAGTAAAAGTCATAGTTTCAAAGTAAAATTCATAATTTCAAAGTAAAAATCAGGCTGAGGACAGTTGGAGTTTAAATAATGAAGTTCCCAAAAATAAAAAAACAAATACAAATAAATCTAAAGAAGAGATTTAAATTGTACAGCCAAGCAAATTTTATAAATATGAAAACTAATAACAGATCGTCCTAGATCACTTTCGTTAAATGTAACGAATTTATCTGAGATCTTCTCAAATAACTTGAAAACAAAGAATGCATCAAATGAACAGCCAAAAATTCTGTTGATTACAGAACAAAGTATTATCATCAGATTATGTATAGGGGAATGAGACAAGGGAAACAAATAAATCCAAGGTCGGCTGTCTCACCTTTGAAGTTATTGCTTTTGATGACAAACCCTGTGTGTGTGCAGAAACGCGTTTGGGCAACTGCGAGGCACAATTGAATATTATGAAGCATGTACAGAAGTTCATGTCAACATTGTATGACAGTATTGTGTGTGAGACTGTTGAGAGAGTGTGTGTGTCCGTGTCTACATTAGAGAAAGAGAGATTGCGCCTGTCTGTCTGGCTGTACGATGTATGCATGTGTGTGCTTATGTTAGACAGTGAATCTAAATGTTTTTGTGAGTGTTAGACGGCGTGTGCGTTGCCCCGGCTGAGGTAACTCTTCATGGTAGCGATCAGTTCGCTCTCCTCCTCCAGGGTGAGGTCCAGGTAGTCTTCCTCGTGACGAGAGATGTCCTCCAGCACCTCGTTCACTAGCTCCCGGTCCTCTGCGCACACACAACACACCACACACCACACACCACACACCACACACCACACACCACACACCACACACCACACACACACCCACACACACACACACACACACACACACACACACACACAGTTTCTCAGTGGATGGCTGTATCTGTATGGACTAGAATACACATGTCGTTTCCACATCTATATTCTATGCGTGTGACGTGTGTTGGTGGGGGTCTGACCTTTGGCCTTTGAGGAGGTCCTGGGCCGGTGCCGGGAGGTGCTGGGGTCATCCGAGGAGCTGCTGTGCTCCTCTGAGGGGGACGAGGGTGGGGAGGCTGACAGCAGGTCGGGGGAGAGGATGCCCTGGTTGTCTAGCAACAGCTGAGTGGCTAATTGGAGGTCCCCGTCCGTCAACCTCAGAGCCGTCTCAGACACCTGCCTCTCAAAGCCCAGATACAACAGCTGGAGGGCCGAGGAGAGGAAGAAGTCACTATCCATCGCCCAATGAGGTGACTCAATGGTTAAGAGCTTATTGACCGCTGATGAGGACAGATTAGGGTTAGGACAATTGGGATCTATGGGGGATGAGCGCCAAAGAGAACAAAACTGAAATCTTTAAGTTAGTAATAATATATCAATATTTGAAATAATTATTTTGATCGCAATGTTTCATGCAAGGGTTAACAGTCAGTCTAGTCTCACAAATCAGACTTTAGATTAATATCTAAATTAAAGTCTTATATTAATCCAAGATTAATATTTAAAGTCTCGTGGCATACAAACTCTAATCTAGGTGAACAGGGCGTTTCACTCTCTTTGGCTCGTATTTGTTCAGACCGATCATGTTTTGTAGGTGGGGATCTGTGAGCGCATGGTTGGTTAACAGGGAACACAATTTTGGACAACAACATTAAAGTGTCTGTTAAGGTTTCAAATCAAAGCAGTGTAGACTAGCCACTGTTGGAATACAACTTCAAAAAGCCTCATACACTGATGAGTTTTTCTTCTGTTGAATATCTCTGCAATGAATCAGGAAAAAAGGCTTGACTCCGCCCAGTTCTTGGGGTTGATACAGTTTTGTATCATGTCGCTTTAAGGCCCCCCTCCCGAGTAGCTCAGTCTGTTGTGATTGGTCAGCACGCCCACTTTGCTGTGATTGGTTGAACGCTTTGCGCGTGCTTCGGCAGATAAACGCCCCCGAGAAGTTCTAAACGATGCGGCTAGACGGGAGGCGGGACTTCTGCCCTTCAGCACCGCCCACTACAGTCTGACGTCACACTGTTACAGAAGTAAATTTTGAGCGCAAACAAGCGTTCTCGGTCAATGCTTATACTCCCCCTGGCTCGGACTCAGATTTTTGTAGAACAGACATAAACCGTTTATCCATACGTCTTTTAACAGTCTAAAGCAAAGGGAAAAGTCGAAAAAGCATGATATCACCCCTTTAACACCAACCACTCTGTGTGACCTCCACCTACCTGTTGGACCAGCTCTTCACTGACGGCTCTCTCCGAGTTGTTATTGGACACCAAGACAGTTTGGGCATCGACAAGGATCTACCCAGTAACGCAAAGCAAGAGGAAAGATGGGTTAGTCAAGAGATGTTTGGAGATTCAGAAGTTGTATGTCACAGGACAAAGGAACTATAAGCAAACTATCCTTACAAATGATGGACCAGGATTCTGAATTTTAAGTTGATTGTTCTATAAAGACAGTATTAAACAAACTGGAAGGTATATTTTAACTGAAGGAAGAACAGGCGACTGCACTTAAAGCTAGTTGAGAAGAAACAGGTCATGTTTTCGTGGCTAAGAGCTGAGTCACCCATTTCATAGCTCTGATTGGTTGAGGGCCTGTCCAATGGCGTCCAGAGGCATTTTGGTCTGTGCCCGTTGGTGTGACGGCATTTGGAAATAAAAATGACACCGGGTAGAGCGCGTACCATAAAGGCTCAGTCCTCATCGCAGCGAGCCAGGTTCGATTAATGCCCGTGGTCCTTCGCTGCACGCCCTCTCTCTCCCATACAGTCCTGTCCATCTCACTCTATCATAATGCAGGTACTCACAGCGTAGGCCCGGTTCACGTCCCCCTGGGCCTGATGTAGGGCCCTGGAGGCGTCGGCCCTGGAGTAGCCCATCTCTGTGAGCACGGCCACGGCCTCCAGCCTGCTGCTCCTCTTGGCCTCCTCGCGCTCCTTCAGCGCCTCCCGCTCCTGATGGGGTTCAACACGGTCAGCCTCACCGCTTACTGATGGGGTTCAACACGGTCAGCCTCAACGCTTACTGATGGGGTGCACCACGGTCAAGCTCACCGCTTACTGATGGTCAATTAATTGAACCTTAATTGAGTCAATGCAGTTAACACTGCCCTTATTATGTAGAAATAGTCATATCAAATTAAACATGAGAAACTCCGCTACAAGCACATGCAAGTCATTTTTACACACACCAAACACAACTCAAACACCAAGCATATTAATGAGACAAATTAGACAATTAAAAATAGGCTGGAGCTTAAGAGGTTAATGCCCGGTTTCACCATACATTGGGGTAGAAAACACACTATAACATGACACCGCCGTCAATTTAAATAACCATGAACACCGTATACGCTGGTTCATGCTTCGGATAATCGTTACGGTTCTTTAGAAGGTATATTCAAGTAGTTCATAAAATTATCTTGGGCAATGTTGCATTGTCTTTCCAATTTTCTTCAAAACAATTGGTAAGCCTAAAGAAGCAATGAGCCATAAATGACATGGCTCTGGAGTTAGTTTGATCTTTTACTTGTAAAAAGGGAACAATACAAACAAAAGGCATGAAATCAGGATGTCACTCCTTTTGACGTCATGACTCTACGGAAGCCTTATGGGTCCATGCTAATATGCAATCTTAATAATAATCATAAAATAAAAAGTAATAACTCAAAATAGGAAAACTAGATATTTGCTAAATATGGCTCTTACAGGCATCTTGTACACAACAATGGGGACCCTGCCTGTATGTTCACCCGTCTGCGTGCGTGTTTACCCCGTCTGCGTGCGTGTTTACCTGTCTGCGTGCGTGTTTACCTGTCTGCGTGCGTGTTTACCCCGTCTGCGTGCGTGTTTACTCCGTCTGCGTGCGTGTTTACCCCGTCTGCGTGCGTGTTTACCCCGTCTGCGTGCGTGTTCACCTGTCTGCGTGCGTGTTCACCTGTCTGCGTGCGTGTTCACCTGTCTGCGTGCGTGTACACCTGTCTGCGTGCGTGTACACCTGTCTGCGTGCGTGTACACCTGTCTGCGTGCGTGTTCACCTGTCTGCGTGCGTGTTCACCTGTCTGCGTGCGTGTTCACCTGTCTGCGTGCGTGTTCACCTGTCTGCGTGCGTGTTCACCTGTCTGCGTGCGTGTTCACCTGTCTGCGTGCGTGTTTACCTGTCTGCGGTTGGTGATGTGCATGGCGGCCTCCTCGACGTCTCCCTGACAGGCGCGGAGTCCGAGGCGCGCCTCTCTCTCACTGAACCCCAGGCTCATCAGCTGGGTCATCTTATCAAGGTCTGGACACAGACGGCTGTACAACGACTCCACCTAGTGGACACACAGCACATCTCCAACCTCAAACCCATAACAATGGTTACGGGAATGCCATTTTAGCACTAAAAGTCCTCTTCTGTACCTTCTGCAGCTGTTGTGCGGCCTGGCTGTCGTTTCCTTCTACGTAGGAGAGCAGACTCTGCAGCAGGTACAGTCTGAGGAACAACACCTCCTCCCTGCCTTGGCTCCCCTAAGTACCACAAACACACACACAAAGTGGGTGACAGCACTGTGTGTAGGAGTAGGTGTGTATCTATGTATCAAAGTGTCTCCAGGCAAATGTTGTTGGTTTACTGTAATAAGTCCGACAAGGACATCATGCTTTTGCTAAATAGGTTTGGCTGACTGGTTGACTGTAGTCACACTATAAATAACCTAACAAAGACAGGAATAAAAATAGGCTCTGTATGTATGGACTTTAGCAGGGAGGGCTGAAACCTGTAAAACAATTCGATTTTAGATGACAGACGATGGTTAGGAGTTGAGTTATTTTTTATTTTAGTTAACTTTTATTTAACCAGGAGAAGTCTCATTGAGATTAAAAATCTCTTTTACAAGAGAGTCCTGGCCAAGATAGGCAGCAGCACAGTCCCACTGTTACAGATAATCATTTAAAAACAACAGAGAACATATAAACAGAGTCACAGTCCGAACATCATCAAACAAAGCATGTACAGACAGAAGAGCCAGCTTCAACATCATTAAGAAAGGATTTAAACCCGTTTATAGAAACCTGCTCCTTAAGTATTAGCGCATTTTGCAGCTGGTTCCATGAAAAAGGAGCCGCATAACTAAATGCCCTTTTCCCCAGTTCAGTACGGATTCTAGGCACAGTCAGTAAAAACAAGTCCTCAGAGCGGAGCTGGAAGAGGAAGAACACAGAGGATAGCCTTATAAATTAGGATATGCCAATGATGAATCTGCAGGTGGACAGGGCAGACCATCCAACTCGAGCATACAAAGAGCAGTGGTGCGTGAGAGTTTTAAAATTAGTAACAAATCTCAGGGCCAAAGACTGTAGGCATTTTGAAGATGCATTCATGTATAAAAACATCACAATAGTGCAACACAGACAAAAAGGTTGCAGCTACAAGTCATTTTTTGGCTTCAAAAGAAAAACAAGATTTGTTTCTAAAGCAAAAACCTAATTTTATCTTTAGTTTTTTCAAAAGCTGCTGGATATGAGGTTTAAAAGAGAGCGCATCATCAATTATAATTCCCAGATATTTATATTGAGACACAGATTCAATGACAGAGCCCTGCAAAGTGGTTATAGGAGGGAGGTCCAAGTTTTAAATCACACAGGTCACGTTGCACAGTGTTAAAAGCAATTTGGAGCCTGATTTTGGGTAGACGCAGAGCAATATATCACTGCGTCATCGGGTTGAAAGTGAAAGTGAGTGTTCAGGGCTTTACAATTAATGTAAATAATAAAGGTCCTAGAACCGATCCCTGTAGCACACCCTTGGATACATTAAGAGAGCTAGAAGTAATACCTTCTGCTCGCACATACTGAGATCTGCCTGATAGATCATTTTTAAACCAACCGAAATCTTGATCAGACAAATCGATGCTGCAGAGTCTTTCTAACAATAAGACATGATCCACAGTATTGAAAGCCTAGGTCAACAAAAAGGGATGCACAATGTTGCTTATTGTCTAAAAATTCAATAAAATCATTCACCACTTTTAAAGCAGCTGTTGACATACTATGTTGTTTCCTGAAACCAGATTGAAATTCGGATAAAATACTGTTTGTTGATAAAAAGTCCTTCAGTTGTTTGCTTACAATGGATTCCAACACCTTATTTGAAACAGACAGTTTGGAGATGGGCCTATAGTTGTTTAGCACAGTGGGGTCCCCCCCTTTTTGTCCCCACAGTGGGAGAACAAAGGCAGATTTCCGAATAAGGGGTATTTAGTTTGTCTCCAGGGATAGATTAAAAAGATAAGTCAGAGGCGATGCAATAAAATCAGCAGCTAACTTTAAGAAATAGGGTTCAAGCTGGTCTGGACCTGTGGCCTTGTAAAGCCATCAAGCTGACCACACGGGCCAGGTCCATAGGTGCGGGGGGCAGAAGAGTCATAGCTGACAAACTAATGCCCAGTGGACTGCCAGAAACGCGTGTCCCCCGGCATGGTAAAACCGGAGTAGGGTTGACTGGACGGGAGTTTTTGGTCCCGTGGGGGTTTTCCCCGGTGCTGCTCCAAATTAATAGGAAAAAGGCAGCCACGAGCAGCGACATTGTACGTTGAGATCCCGAAACCCGAGGAGAAAAGCAGACAGACAATTTCGCCTCAATCAACGACGCCACACATTAGTGCAGGGAGAATCCTCCAGGAATCCGTTCCGTGGATTCCCGACCACCCGAACAACTGAGGGCAATACGTGTCGTGTCGTCAGACGTGAACAGGAAATCAAGCCGGTACATCGCTCCGAACAAAGTTAATAAACTGGACCAGCGGGGATCCCAAAACCAGCCGGAGCCAGCCCCAGACAGCAGCAAAAAGCAGCAGGAACATGCACTACCCTGATAGATCAACGCCGTGCCCTCCCAGCTCCGCGAGCTGACAGGCTCCGATAGTCCAAGGAGAGGCGTTCCAGGTCTTCCCGAGATAATGAGCTAATAAGCTACTACTTCACTTTAAAAGAAAGTCTTGAATGGAAACATGTTTGAATGATGCTTGCAGATGACTTACAGAAAAATCACTCAGTCACATTAGTAAAACAAACAGACACAGTTGGGGACAGAAGGAGACGTGTGCTGCCATCTTGGGTGCCTGAGTGATGGGAAATCACTCAGTGTTGAGTGAGTGAGTTAGTTTAAGTTAGTGAAGGAGTGAGTTTGTATCAGAGTACCTTGATCATGAGTGGGTGAGTGAGTGAGTGAGTTTGTATCAGAGTAACTTAATCATAAGTGAGTGAGTGAATAAGTGTGTACCAGAGTACCTTAATCTTGAGTGAGTGAGTGAGTGTGTGTATCAGAGTACCTTAATCATGAGTGAGTGAGTGAGTTTGTGCGTGCGTGGGTGTGTGTGTGTGTTTGTTTGTTCCGAGTACCTTGATCATGAGCAGTCTCTGCTGCTGCTCTCCGTAGCAGTGCAGGAAGCAGTCCTCCGCTTTCTGCAGCCTCATCTTGCCGTCGTCCAGACAGGAGAGCGCCTCCAGTGCCTGGTAGCACCACACGATGTCCAGCTGGAGCACCGCGTAGTTATCCACACTGGTCAGCAGGGCGGAGCCACAGCGCCTGGAGGAGGACACACCCACAAGGGAACACACCCAAGCCACTGTCAACGGACTGGTAGATACAACAGACTAGGGTCCAATACCCGCCTCACTCCCGGGCACCAGAGGGTTCAGTCGAGGGATATATATGCTGTACATCACACACACACACACACACACACACACACACACACACACACACACACACACACACACACACACACACACACACACACACACACACACACACACACACACACACACACACACACACACCTCAGCGATATGGACCAAAAGTCATAACGATATTTTCAAGCAGATTGTCAATATAAGATATATATATTGATATTTGTTGACGGAATAACATAGTTGCCGCGCTACAACTCGTCATTCAACATTGGGGAACCACTGTGCTTTCATTTCCAGCCTGCCTGCGTCGTTGTGCTCGTTAACCTGCCTTGCTGATTGCAAACTCAATCCTAAATTTAGGGCCAGGCTAGCTAAACATTAAAAAATGAATCAGTCAGAGCAAGATGTGGCAAATGCGTTAAAAAGGTGACGCGAGTGGAAAAGCGGGGCCGGGGCACACTGTGTTTGAGCAGCGTTGCCAGATTGGGCAATATTTCCCGCCCAATCTGGCAACCCTGGGACCAACACGCTGCACCCAGTTGTGCCAGATTGTGCGGGAAATTTGACCCAATCTGGCAACACTTTGTCTGAGCCAGAGGCAGAGCAGGACGGAGAGAGATAAGCAGAGTGAGGAAATAGCAGGCGCGGCTCAGAACAGCTTTTTTTGGAGCACATGCGCTGTAATTTCAACTCAAATTAACTATATTGATGTTGACGATAGCATCTCGTTCCATATATTCAAATATCGATATACCGCCCAGCCCTAACACACACACACACACACACAAAACTGTTTCACCCACCACACCACAATTTTTGCAGTCAACAGATCACATTAGTCTGAAAACAGACAGAAAACTGACACCTACTTCACTTTTAAATAAATGATCCTTTATCAATTCAAGGTCTGTTATCAATCAAGCTTGTAGGTCTAAGGTGGGCCCTAGAGGCTAAGGGTCAAGCACTACTTAGCCCTGTCTTCCAACAGTGTCAGGAAGGCCGGACCAGAGAGTGTCTTCCTACCCAAACTGTTGGTCGGCCTGCAGCAGGTGACACAGTGCGTTGTCGTGCTGCTTCCTCTTCAACAGAGATCGACCTTTCTCATGGAAACCCATTGCCAGGATCAGAGCCTGGTGAGGAGACCAAACATTTATAATCTCACACACACACACACACACACACACACACACACACACACACACACACACACACACACACACACACACACACACACACACACACACACACACACACACACACACACACATCAGAAGCAATAACTTCAAAGGTGAGACAGCCAACCATGGCTGTCTGAAATACACACACCAA
This sequence comes from Gadus chalcogrammus, assembly GCF_026213295.1. Taxonomy (NCBI): domain Eukaryota; kingdom Metazoa; phylum Chordata; class Actinopteri; order Gadiformes; family Gadidae; genus Gadus; species Gadus chalcogrammus. The sequence continues at coordinate 4,182,014 of NC_079434.1, read as the reverse complement.
CCTTCTTTTCCTCGTGGGGAATTTGAAGTGGGTTTCCCTTCTGGTCGGCTATCTCCAGGAAGGGTGTGGTCTCTGGGTCTTCACTACCGTCTGGCGCCAAACCAAAAGAAGAACATCAAATTCAATACAATAAAACAAAGAAGACCCATTAGACCTTGATAATATAGGAACACACACACACACACACCTCGCTCTGAGAGGATCTGGAAGCCTTTCTGCGTTCTGTCGATGCTCTCCTTCTGGTTCTTCTTCTGCTCCTCCTCCGTGATCTGTCTCCTGCGGTCCTCCTCGTTCACCCTCAGCACCATGATCTTGCTGTTGTTCCTCACGCCCTGCTCGTCCAGCCGTTGTTCTGGGGGGTGCAAACCATTCATCACGTACAGCCATGTTGCCATTCTGCTAAATGTTTTGCAATTCTAAATGTTCAGTCAATTCTAAATGACAGTATTTTCCTTTCATTAATTTATACTGACCTGTAAAGACGTTAGGCTTTACATGTCATATATATTAATACTGTTGTTCCATTTGATATGCACTCATGTCCAGCCCCAAATATATAAAAAATAAACTGAGGCAGAAGCAACGTGCTAAAACATAAACGACAGATAACCAGAGCTAAATGTTGATTTGTATGCAGCCCCCCGCTCAGAGAGCAAGAATAATCCCTGTTAGCCAGTAGCCTGTTCTCTATGCTACACCTCCTAGCCCACTAACAGCTAACACTCACCAGCAGAAAGAGTTTTGCCGTTGAGAATCAACTTAATGTACTTGAAGCCGTACTTCTCTCCAATTCTGTAGCGGGAAAAATCATCAGTTGACCAAGAACACATCACACATGACATGAAACACGACCCTCTCTGCCACTTCCTCCAAGAAAATGTCGGTACATCAGCAACACTCTAGTTTAGACAATATCATTCTCAATCTTCCTAGAATGAAAAATACTAATTAATCCTGAATAATAATGATTTATTTATTTGGTGAACAAGATCGTATTCATTAGATCATCAATCTCTGAATAATGATCAAACGTGTTGATTGTTGGACCATTTGATGTCCTACTGTTTAGAGTGGTTGAAATGCATTGTGGGTAGAGTGAGATGAGGCAAGTGACCTGTTCATGATCTCCTGGACTGGAAAATCAAGCTTGGTCTCAAGGTAGTTCTTTTTCTTGGTTTCCTTTAAACAAATAACAGTTTGTTACTCACTTGATATTTCACACACACACACACACACACACACACACACACACACACACACACACACACACACACACACACACACACACACACACACACACACACACACACACACACACACACACAAACTCACCTTTTTCCCATCCCTGGGCAGCATCAGTTCCAATGTGGCCACACAAGTCTCTTTGAAGGCCTTGTTGCCCTGGCCTCTCTTCACCGTCTGGGCTCTGATGGCCTCCAACACAGAGCCCACCTCAGACACAGCGAAGCCTACCATAGGGGCATAGCCTTCTGCCAGGTCCTACAAACCACAGGACAGATCGAAAGAGTAGTAAACAAGCACACACACGTTGCTGAAATTAAACAGCCATGGTCATAGTTACTGTAATGCACTCAAGTTTGCCCTGTCGCGCTAGTGTATATAAAGGCCTACTTCTGGGGGGCGACTAGATCATTTCATTGTCCTGTATGTTTCACTGACCTGCATCTGTGTTTTTCCGGGCTCGTTGTTGTCATTGGTGTACGGTGGGTTCCACAGCTGGATCTTATCTTGTTTGAGGTGATGTTTTAACTTGGCCTCAAGGTTTTCTTCCGCCATGGCTTCTATCAAACAATACTGAAGGGAGCAAACCGAAAGTATCAAGCTCTCCTCCAGCGAGCACGTTTAGAAACGGGAAATTATGGCATGTTGCTCCACGTCATCAAATATCATTATGATTAAAACATTAATCATGGTTAAACGCAGAACAATCCGTGGACGGAAAACATTGTAGCCAATGGGCTAGCTGTTCACTGTTGGCACATCGCAGCTCATCTGCATCGCTAGGTCCTGGGACATGCCACGGCTAGTTCCTGGTAAATTAAAACACACGGTTGTCATGAAATACCTTTAGTCAATATATTAGCGGAGACACGTGTATTAAAATCTATGCTATATCTCTTTCAGTTCAGGGAGCAACATTGGGCTGTAGTTTCGCCAGGTCGATGTTGTGTTTGTTTTTGTTTTCGTCTTTTTTTGACATGTGACGAAGGCACGTCACACAAGCCCCGCCCCGACAGCCGACACAAGCCCCGCCCCCGACGGATGCGCTCATATTATCTGCACACATTTAATCTACATCATACACACATATATATATATTTATATGAACGCACATATAATAAACGCTTATATTGTTTGTATTGAATGCATAATATTATATTTCGTGTAGGGCTAAAATAATGCAAATAATTAAAAGACAAATTACTGAACTATCTAATTTATTTGCCCACATTATAATTTTTTTACATACGATTTATTCTACACACATTAAGCCTACTAATATGTAAAGGAATAAAACGATAGGACGATCAAATACAATTTTTATATGATCAATAATGCACAATGCCATAGTGCAATATACCATAACATTGTATAATGCTATAGCCTCAGTTGTTTATACAACAGTGCCCAATAGAAAAATAAAATGTTATTGAGCCTCTTATTACAATTTCTTAAGATACAGAAATGCAACAGGATACAATCTGTGTCTTTTTAATTCACATTCAATTGTGTCAATACTTCATTGACAGACACCAATATAAAAAAAATTACATTGATTCTGATTTAGTCATTCATAGAATTTCATTTTCATGAGTACTTTAAAGCAGTGTTGATGACCCTCAAAAGAGATTAGTTAAAAGTTACAGCAGCCCAATCCACCCAACATCTCTGTTGCCCAACCCTGTCTACCTTTCAGTAAAGCATTTCAGGGATGCTACATTACGTAGAGATTCAGAGCGTACAAATTAAAGCGTAATTCAAAGAGCATACATTCAACACATCCATTCCTCCACATTAACAGTCAAAGATAAAGAAATAGGAGAGTAGTTCTCTGATGCGCAGGGCGTTTTATTGTGAGAGGGTCTTATCGTCATGCTATCGTTCCACGATCCAATGTTCAGGGTTAAAAGCTGGAATACATGCCCAGTTTCTTGGCTGCCTCAGACTTTTTTATGGACCTCCTGTTGGGGAAAGGATAGTAGGTGGAGAAATGGTGTTGATCAGGAACGAGGGTAGGTCGTAGTGGTTGCACCCCAAAACTCTGGCTTCGGTTGGGGGTTGGCACAGGCGCAGCAAGCCTCCCGAACGCAGGACACGCTAGGCCGTAGCCACCATGGCTACCCTCCAGTGGCTTGTCATAATCCTCGGTTTCATATGGATCAGCGACTGAACTGCAGGCTGAGGGTGTGAGGGAGCAACCAGGAGGGGTGTAACTCTCTTCCAAACTTGTGAAAGAGCCTTCAAAGGAGAAGCCCTCCGAGGTGCCAGTGAGGGACTCACCTCCGCCCTCTTCTCTGGGAGCAATCTTGAGGAAACCGTCCAGCTGACAGGCTCCTGCCATGTGGACGCAGCCAGAGAGCGGATCCTTTGAGGAGATGTTGGGGCAGCTGCCCTTTAAACCCGCTGCAGAGTCAACATATCTTTCAACTTTGTTCTTCGGCTTAAAGCTCCCCGCCTCGGAGTGCCTCCTGGAGAGAAAGAAACAACAGCCTAGTCAGAAAACCCGTCGGTCAGCCTTTTTGTTTATTTGGTTCATCAGTTACTTAACCCAATAATATACCAGAATATAACCCAATAATGCCCGTCTTTGCTGCAATAATGACGAGAAACATCAACAAAAACAACCACAACAACAATAACGAACCTGTGTGGTGGAGGCCAATTGGAACCAGCGGCGTTGCTGGTCTGTTCCGGGGGTGATAGTGTGACCACAGGAGGGGTGCTGGGGCACCGGTGGAGGGCCAAGTGATCGTGCCAGGGGTCAGGGGTCGCTGGAGTTGGGTCAACAGACAGTAGGGTCAAGTCCGGAGGCCTGTTGCTGTTGGTTAACCACAGCGAAGAGGACAAACCCTGCGCGACGGGGATAATGCGCATGGCCTCAGTGAGGTCCTCTGAAACTGTAGGCAAGATGAAGATGGATATAAAGATAGATATAGACAGAGAGAAGGAAAATATCAAAATGGAGAAGAGAAATGGACAGCAAACATCCAGAGCAGGTCAGGTATGAGAGTGAAGTGTAGGTGGAAGATTACTGGAAATTAAAATATATCAGTTTAGGCCAAAACAATCATCAGAACAAAATATTTGCAAAGAACAATCCCATTTGTGGAGGAGGGTTACTGTTTAGTAGGCTCATCAGATCATTCAGATGACCAAGTGACAAACGTATCAACGCAAAAGCGAAGTGAAGCACCGGTACGTGTCCGGGTCTCTTTCAAAACTTTTTATTGGCGTTTAAATAATTTTCGAAAGGAAATTCTCCTGCAAATAGAAAATGCGTCAGCCATTTCGCATATCCCTTTATCGTTTTCTCCTTGAATGGTCGTTCAGTAGAAAAAACAAGGAAGAAATGTTTATAACCCCAAACTTAATCGCAGAGCAAAAATAAATACTGAAGTACTTATAAACGACTGGCAGCTGCACGCAGGTGCACACCTTAGTAGATCAGCGTGCCAGCGTGGACAGCTCACCTCTTCTGAACACGACCACCCGGTTCTGCCTCATCTTGTTCTCTTTGGTCAATCTGTACTGCTCTCTGAGTAAGGCTACGTCCATTTCAGTCCGGCTTGTTGCGTATTCCAGATAATCGACCACTTCTTCGGCAGTGGACGGGACGAGCTGCTTCCCTTCGCCTGCTCTATGCGCTGTTGCTCCGAAGGGGTTTGGTGGTGTTCTCACGGGGCAAGGAGAGTTCAGACAGCAGCATGAGGACATCCTGACGAGCCACCCTTATTTCTTGCAAAATTCAAAAAGTTTAATCCGGCAACACGTAAAATCAATTTGCAATGTTCATCATCGTTCATGATTTTTTCATAGGCCCTACAAATCTTACAAAAACTAAAACTAAATAAGTTTAAATAAAAAAATTAAAAAGGGGGCAATCCTAAAGGGGCCGATATTGATATTGTTCTTTCTTGGCTGCTGAACAGAGCAATATGAACTACGAGAGGTCAGTTCAGGTCTACATCGGCTTCCCCACACACGCTGGTCGCTCCTGGATCCGTGCACACAAGGGGTGTACTGTACTTTACTGTTTGAGATTTGATAACTGTGTCAACAGTGGAGCACAATGATTCCGGAGGCCCTTGCTGGCTTTTTGTTTGACATGGCTCAAAACCAAGCACCGACCACAAGGAAATGCAATTTAATTATCAATAGAATATTTACACAACACAACATTATATTATATAAAAAAACAAGAACATTTTATTCACCTCGTCTACAGGTCAAAATGGCTTATGTGTTTAAGGAAGCCTATCTTAAAAATGCTTCAGAATGACATCTGTAGTTTGTCCATTTAAAAGATGCTGAATATGCTGAAAAAAAGTATGAGGCCCATACTTCCTGTAATTGTTCAGACTTTCCTGCTAAACGCTAAGGTCTAAAACTCAAAGGGGGAGCAAAGTGTTTTCAGAAGAATTTCTTTCTCGATACACCTCATAACTTATTATTAGTTATACCACGGTCTTCGTTTATTTTATTATAACTTACTTTTTTGATTTTATTATTGTGATCTATGCTTTTAATTATTTCATTTTTTTATTTTTACTTGTCTTTATTTACCTTATATTGTATTTTTGCTGCAATGTGGCTGTTGAGGAACCAAGCCAATGAAAGTTGACTACTTATAATTCTGATTATATTTCCCAGATTGTCTGTTAATGGATATTTATGTAATTCAATTCGTGTGCGGGTTGGCATCATAATTTTTGCTATTTCATATATTCTTTAGAAATATTTATTTTTTTCGTCTCACTCCATGTGGCCTTTGTTGTAGTGGTGCTCACAGAGTACGGCAGGCAGGAAGGAAGACGCTGTCTCTTTAAATATTTAACCCTTTTCTAGACAGTTCAGGACCCTGCTAGTGTGTCCAGCGTGTCTCTCATATACACACAGTCTGCCATGGCTGCCCCAGAGGACTCGCTCTACCTGGGCTTTGACTTCAGCACGCAGCAGGTACACTTTTCGATCTTTAATTTTCGTGCACGTCTACTAACGTGACGTATCGTAAGTCTATGTTGCACATGCGCAGAAACGAAAGAAAGCTGTCGCTGTTGTTGACGTTAGCTTTTGTTTAATAAAAGTATACTTGATTTGTTTTTGTTTGTTTTTAATGAAGCGTTTTTCTTAATCAGCGGACTAGTAATTGTTCTAATTGTTCTAATATCTTGGCTGTTCGCTTTTATTTCTTTTTTATTTCTAGCCTCTTCCCACAATGTTGAACCTTGTTCCCTTCGCTGTGTGCTTAACCTGTGCTTGATGGACGCATGCACATTATGCATGACTTTGATTGTATCGTCTGTAGGAAATTATAGCATGTTTCATCATTCACGTTATAACATTTTGAATACACACGAGTTTTCTGACATCTGGACAATTCTAGCATTAAGATAGGCCTTACTTCAGTATATTACATAGTCGTAAAGATGTTCAAGCAGCAATATTCAAACTGTGTGTTTGTGCGTGTGTCTGTGCATCTGTGCTTGCGCGTGTGTGTGTGCGTGTGTGTGCGTGTGTGTGTGTGTGGTGTGTGTGTGTCCTGTAAAGCTGAAGGTGATGGCTATAGATGGCACTCTGACGGTGGTTCACCAGAGCAACGTGCAGTTTGACTCCGAACTGCCCGAGTTCAAGTAAGACATCAAAACTAAAAACGTCTTCTAGTGGTTGTCACACAGATTTATATCTATGCTGCCATCCAAGATGATGCCATCCAAATGGCCTAACAATACAATGTGCAAGCATGCATTCGTAGCATTCATGGCTGGCCCAGTGAGAATCAAACCCCTTATCCTTGCATTGTTAATACCATGTTCTACCATTTGCATTGCATAATTACATTATATAAATTGAAGATACAATGCCAGAATCAGAATTAGAGTTACTATTATTTCATCTTATCTTACAAGTACACAAGAGCCCAATTCTTAGACTTGGTTATTCAACAGTCACATAGCAGTAACAATACAATAGAAAATAAAAAAGTAGCAGCATCAATGGATCATCATAATAATAAATAATAATAATACAATAAAATAAGTACTAATAAGTAGAGGATTTCAACATTATCTAAAAGCAATATTGTACTCGTCACAGGTAAAAGCTATTTAATCACCTCTCTCGCTCTTTTTTTGTAACTATGATCAGAACTCAGGGAGGGGTTCATATCCATGCTGACAGGTTAACTGTCACATCCCCTGTGCTGATGTGGATACAGGTACACACACACACACACACACACACACACACACACACACACACACACACACACACACACACACACACACACACACACACACACACACACACACACACACACACACACACACATACACCCAAAAGACAGAGGTTAGATGATTAACTAACTTGAACACTGGTCTTTATTCCCAGAGCAGGAGAAAGGGCCATCATATAGACGTGCTACACAAGTTTGTTTTGATTGCAGTGATATGGTTGGGTTGGTATTACAGTTATTTTTAGATTATATTCAACTCTATTGTCATTGCACAGAGTACAAGTACTGATACAACGACATGCAGTTTCTCATAACCATAAGGGCAAATCATACGTGCTTGTTCAGTGTTTTTTGTTCCTGTCCCAAAGGCTTTGGACCTGTTATTGGACAAGATGAAGAAGGCCGGGTTTGACTTCTCCCTGGTCAAAGCCCTGTCTGGCAGTGGACAGGTGTGTGTGTGTGTGTGTGTGTGTGTGTGTGTGTGTGTCTCTCTCTCTCTCTCTCTCTCTGTGATTCACAATGTAAGTTAAATTATTGTATTGTAAACACACTGGTAGAACCACACTTATAGGTAAGAATGGCATAACTACAATCACATAATCAGAAGTTGTACAATCACATAACCTGATAACCTAAACTGGTGTGTATTTACATGTTCATGCATTGCTTTGGGCAATGTCTTCACTCTCTCCAATCACCTTAAACTCTCCAGCAACATGGCAGTGTTTACTGGAGCACAGGGGCCGATCACACCCTCAAACATTTGGACCCAGAGAAGAGCCTAAGCCAACTGATGCAGGTGTGTTTGTAATTATCCAGACCATCATTGTTCAAAATACAAGCCAGCAGACCATTGGCAAAACAATTATAAATTGCATTCTTCCATGATGCTATGTGGAGCGAATTGCAGCTTGGATAGGTGTTTGAGGTTCTACTGTTGAGTGTGTGCATGTGTATGCACGCTCAAAGCGAGTGCATGTGTGTGGACCAGGAAAGCTTCGCCGTGGCAGACAGCCCGGTGTGGATGGACTCCAGCACGTCGCCACAGTGCCAGTACCTCGAGTCAACACTTGGGGGCGCCACTACACTAGCGGACATCACCGGTTCCAGGGCGTATGAGGTCATTATCCCCAAAAAACCCACACAGTCACACACTCTGATTTTTCTCTATTCTATTCATCCTTTGTTATATTCAATTTTTTCTTCTTCTTCCCTCCTGCTATCCTGTCTCTCTTCTTACGACGTTAATTATTCTCTCTCTCTCTCTCTCTCTCTCTCTCTCTCTCTCTCTCTCTCTCTCTCTCTCTCTCTCTCTCTCTCTCTCTCTCTCTCTCTCTCTCTCTCTCTCTCTCTCTCTCTGATGTATTTCTCTCTACTGCAGAGGTTTACTGGGAGCCAGATCGCCAAAATCCAGCAGACCAGACCGGACCAGTACCAGAACACAGAGGTAAGTGTACAGAGTACGTTGACCTTTTAGTTTGACCCTTGACCTAAAGACATTCAGCCCTATCCTTGTGTACAGTTACTGTCCATAGTCCCCAGAAATATTAGCAGTCAAATCTTCCTTATAGATGGTATAATGGTAACATGAAGTCGATATTTTATACCTGTTTCTGATGTTACGATTGCGAATGTCCCACCACAACAGCATTATGATTCTGTCTGCGGGTAAATCGTATCATCTTTAAGCAGGCACTGAGCATGCAACGGTCATTATTCGATACTTGGCATCGCCAATTGGCACTGCAATGCTTTCCTCCAAATTCCTCCTGCTGTGAACTCGACGTATGCAAGTAACTGATTTCCGTCGACACGCTGAAGTGGGGAGATACCTCTAAAGGCATGTACCCCTGAGAGGCCAGCCAAGACTTTTACGATACTTTTAATACAATCGTGATATTATTAGATAATGGCTCTGGCTGAAGTACACCCCCCCCCACCCCCCCCTCCCACAACTGTTCTCCAGTCTTCATAATCCCAGCGTCAAGAATCCTCCTCAGGGCGCTTGTGGAAGCGGTACCTAGCATGTACAGCGTCTGCCCTTGCGAGAGGTGCCGGGCCCTGGGCAGCTCCCAGCTGTAACTGTGGGCGGGTGCCGGGCGGGGAGTCTGGGAGTCTTGTGTTCTTCTGTCACCACTAAAAATAAGGAATGGATAAGTAAGACGGTGTTGTCGGAGTGGTGAAGAGAGTGAGAGATTACCCCGGAGGTGTCAAACTGCTGGAGTAGTGGTTCCATCGCAATAAAAATCCATTAAAGTCATGTGTGTGTGTGCGTGTGTGTGTGCGTGTGTGTGTTTGTGTGTGTGTGTGTGTGTGTGTGTGGCTGCGCATGCTATTGTTTCAGAGGATCTCATTGGTCAGTAGTTTTGCTGCCTCTCTATTCCTGGGTGCCTACGCTGCAATCGACTATAGTGATGGTGAGTTTTTCTCCCCCTTCAATCCATGCTCGCCTTGATCTGTGCGTCCCTTAATGCCCCACCCTCTACCTATCTATATCCATCATCTATTATGAAAGTATGTTATTAGATCAACGGTTGTTGATGAGTTCCAAAAACGTTTACTCGTATCCATTCCAATTATTTGTTTTATTTTCTAAGGGAGTTTCAAAATGGTCAATCCAACTATCTCCTCTTAGTTACCGGTCCACCAAGCATCTGTCTGTTAATAATCAATCTAGTGAAGTGACTGAAATATCAACAATGCATTCAATTAAAATTAACCATTTATTTATTAATCCAGTACTTCACGTTTTTTAATAAAACCCATCCACCCATACATTCATTCTCTCTACGTTAATTTGGTTCCATTGGTATGAGAATCTTGAGAGAAAGGAACACAAATGACCAATTAACGGTACAACGTGGGAAACCTAATTGTATATACAACTAGGACTGCAGTCACATCACACAAGGTATTCCCAGCCGACGCACCTCCTCTCCCAGTGGCCGCCTTTTTCAAGCGAATCACAGTCATTACTCCTAGACGCAACTATGCCCCCCGCAGGGTCCTTGTTATTCACTCACTAACACACACACTCGCACACACACATTCACCGGCACCCGCACACACACATGCACACACTAACTATGTACACATGTTAAGGGAAGGGTCCTCTTTGTTCCTGGCAAGTTTTAAGTTCCTTACTCATTCCGACGCAGACTAGCGTTGGAAATGGTCTATTTGCGCTTAGCTTAGCATTTAGTTCGGATTTTCAAATTGACGCTTCCTTCTGAAGTTGACTTGTGGTTGGTATAATAATGTAAGCAAATTAGCAGATATTTAATTTGCTATACCTCAACCATTTTTACACAATCAGTGTCAATACCAAATCCCAGAATTTTTATCAGACAACAAGTCCACAGATCAGGTTTATGAAAACTTTCATTTCAAGCTATGATTCTGAAGAAGACATTTTTTAAGTCTTTCCAAAATGTTAACTGTACATTAGGATTAATACTGACAGACAGTATGGTTCCCAAAATGTTGAGCATGAAAATAAGGCATGTTTCACCAAGTTTCAGGTTTTTTTTATAAATCGGGGCGGGCATGGCGAGTGTTTAACTAAGACCGGAAGTTATAGCCCCCCCTATGGGAATTTTGGCACCAAACCTTTTCTAGACCTGCCTGCCGGGGATATGTGTATGTGCTCCCCGTGTTCAGGTGTGTTTCCTCCCACACCTCAAAAAACACGCAAGTTTACCCTCTTCAGTTACTCTCCCCAGGAAATAAAAACAAAAACAAAATAAATCCTATTTTCTGGTTGGGAGGTGACACATTAAATACTGCGATAAGCATGATTGAGTAAAAACTAATAAGTACGGTGTATGGTTATTTCGACAGTTATATTGCCAGTGCTTGTCCTGCGGGAATTGCACTACACACGTGTAATACTGTGTTTCACAGCTCTCCTTGTCTGGGGACAATTAGAGTGTGACTGGAGCTGTGTCTGGTTGAGGCTGATAACAAATGTACACATTCTCTCGCTCTCTCTCTATTTCTGTCTCTCACTCATACCCACGCACACATATTTAACAGTATGCAATACATTTTTGACAAATGTATTGCATAACGGTCAAACTGGTCAAGGTGTACATACATACCAAATGCTGATATGCATATGCAAATACACATGAAAACCCCATAGGCACATAGAAAATGTGTGATGCACACAAACACACACACACACACACACACACACTTCTCCCTGTTAAATGGAATTAAAACTTATGGACTTTATGTTGATGTCACAATTTATGAATTGATTTATTGGATTTACAGATTGATTGATTTTTCTTCAGGTTCAGGAATGAATCTTCTGGACATCAAGACCCGATGCTGGTCTGAGGTCTGCCTGGAGGCCACCGCCCCTGGTCTGGGGAAGCTCTTGGGAGCCCCTCAACCCTCTACTACAGTGCTGGTAAGAGGACCGCAGGCAGGCTGAACCAGGCAGGATTCGGCTCACATTGTGGGGTTGTTTCACATCTGTACTCCGTTTAAATCCCCCATCGACTTGGTATCACTTGTACCTTGTAATCAGCTACTCTTGAAATATAATATGTTGCCAATGTGTTAACGAGCACCGATTCCCATCAGCAAGATCACACACTGGAGAAGAAGGCCATCGCTGCTAATTGGTTACTAATTGAAGATCATTTTATTGGCTGAGGCACTTATAAAACGTAGTTTCAGTATTAAAATGCGAGGATTGAACTAAATGATGAATAGTTATTCTCTCTCTCTCTTTCTCTCTCTCTCTCGCTCTCGCTCTCTCTCTCTTTCTCCCCCCGCCCTCCCCATCCAGGGCTGCGTCTCTCCTCACTTTGTTGCCAGGCATGGGTTCTCAGAGGACTGCAGAGTAGTGGCCTTCACTGGAGATAACCCTGGTAACCTCAACAATATAAAACAATGAAACTGAATGTTTGTTTGGAGAATTGCTATTTTTAGTTGAACAATCATGAACATGTCTCTCTCTTTTTTCTTCCCTCTTCTTCATCTCCCTCGTTCCCTTCTCTCGTGGTATCTATCTGTCTCTCAGCCTCTTTTGCAGGGATGGGGCTACGGGAAGGAGACGTGGCTGTGAGTGCCTCTTTGTACAGGACCCAGTCTCACTTAGTCATGCTGGTTATAGTGGATGTGTAGGAGAGAACACCTTACTATGATAAGACATGAAACAGTGGCACGATAGATATGGATGATAGACACATCAATTACAATTATTTTGGGTTCAGGAGTTTTTTCAACAAGCAATACATTTCCTATCTCCCTAGTCCAGTTTGATTGTATCTGCATCAATATATATGTGTGTGTGTGTGTGTGTGTGTGTGTGTGTGTGTGTGTGTGTGTGTGTGTGTGTGTGTGTGTGTGTGTGTGTGTGTGTGTGTGTGTGTGTGTGTGTGTGTGTGTGTGTAGCTGAGCCTCGGTACCAGTGATACAGTGTTTTCATGGATCAGGGACCCCCGTCCTGCACTAGAAGGTCATGTATTCTGCAACCCGGTAGACTGGCAGTCATACATGGCTCTACTATGGTGTGTAAACACACACACACACACACACACACACACACACACACACACACACACACACACACACACACACACACACACACACACACACACACACACACACACACACACACACACACTGTGTCACACTGTGAGGAGAGAGAGGAATGGAGAATAGTTAGCTGCTGGCAAAAAAAAAAAGGCTATGTAAGACAGTGTAAGAGAGACAGATAGAGAGAGAGTGAAAGCGGGAGAGAGCATTGGACAGAGCAGAAATAAGTTGTAAATTGACAACCTAGCCTTGGGTTTGTCCAAAAGCTGTAGGTTGATATCTGCCACAAGGGCAGGATATCCCCACAGTACAAACACTAAAAAGTCCCTGGCAGTTTAAATTTTTTTTTCTCAAATATTATGGAAATCATTCCCAGCGGGCCACATATTTATGAGGATCATATACGCGCGAGCGATCAACACTATATGCTACACCACGTCAGTTTATCCAGCTCCACAGAGCACATCCATGTTCTGTTTATTAATGCTGATACCACCAGCTCTGCTCCTCCCCACAGACCGCCTTCCTAATCTGCACAAACAACGACAATGGGAAGGACAATTTCAATGGGAATGAAACGTCCACACGTCGTTTTAATGAGCTTTATTTTGAAAGACCAGTTCACTCAGCCTCCCCCTTAAGGTTTAGACGGTTCAATTTGGACTGACAGCCGGTCAGTTGAGCAGTTAACATTCGAGGAAAGGGCAGGTTAGTACAGTGAGTCGTGCTTTGGACTCCCAGCCATAAGGAACTGGCTTAAATCTCCATTGTCTGCTTCCTACCTGTAAGCATTCTAGAGCTCTCTCTGGGAAAGCAGGGGTAGAATAAAAAGGCTTTGATCCCCATCTTCTTGATGGTGTGTTTGTGTGTGTGTGTGTGGTATCTAGCTTCAAGAATGGCTCCCTTACCCGAGAGAGAGTTAGAAACGAGTGCGCTGAAGGATCATGGGAGGTTTTCTCCACCGCACTTCGGGATACACCTATCGGAAACCATGGCAACATAGGTAAAGGTTTACCCTGGCAGCTCTCCCTAAAGCTTTGTCCTGCTCTATGGTTGTTTCTCAACTGCCTACTCTCTGACTGCATTATTCACATGGAAGGTAGATTGTGAAGTTCTTATTATTCCACTGTTTCCGTTAATGGAAACAGTGTGATTCGTTAATGGCTTTGTTTGTGTCAAAAATAGGGTTCTATTTTGATGTCATGGAGATCACACCGTCTGCTGTGGGAGTACACCGATTTGACCGCCACGACAACAAGGTCCGTCCGTCCTTCCGTCTGTCTTATTGACTGACTGGCTGCTCTGGTTAGCCAGCTGTCTGTCTGAGTGTCTGCTTGTCTGACAGCCCGTCTGTCTGTCTGTCCGTCCGTCTGTCTGCCTGCCTGCCTCTTCCTCTCCTGCACCCCCCTCCCTCTGCCCCTGCATATTTGTCTATCTCTGTCTCGAGACTCAACATGAAACGGCTCTGTTGGCATTGAAAACATACATTTAAATTGGCAAAGCAGAAAGGTAAAATAATGTGAAACATGATGATGATACTCAATACCACAGCATTTGTTAAAAAAATCTGAAATTAATCATGCACAATATAATTGAAATAAACGTCAATCCATAACTGTAAATAAACAAGACCGTTAAGCTCTCTCTCGCTCTCTCTCCCTCTCCCTCTCTCTCTAGGTGTCGGGTTTCAGTGCCCAGGTGCAGGTGAGAGCCTTGCTAGAAGGACAGTTTCTGTCAAAGAGGCTTCACGCGGAGCGACTCGGGTACAGAATCAGTAAGAAAGCTTTGCCAACCTCCCTCTAATCAGGCGACTCTGGCGTTATGCTGAGAGCTACTTGACAGCGAAGCTCGGTTGACCTTTTAATATTTACCACATAAATCCTGTGATTGTGCCCCAGGTACATTAAGCGGACTAATATCAACGTGCTTAACCTAACATAAACTGTGTTACAACAGGGCCCATTTCACTGCCGTCCCTGACCAACTGTCAATCACCATGGTCACCTTTTCAGCTTGCTTCTTTACACAACTCCAAGCGCACTTACACGATTCAGTTGATTGTTTTAACATAATTAATTTGATTGATTCTGAAATAATTATGAGGTTTCCAACTGCACAAATGGTACTTGAATAAGCATATATATGCGCTTACACACACACACATGCAGGCAAACACACACAAGCATATGATGTACCTATAGTCTAACGGGGGAATTACTTCTGGCACAGAGGTGTTGCCATGGGAAACGCTTCCCTTCACGTAATACCGGATCCGTCTGTCCATCTGTCTGTCTGTCTGTCTGTCTGTTTTACTAGTGTATAAGTGTTTAATTCAATTCAATTCAAAAAAACTTTATTTGTCCCCAGGGGGCAATTGAGAAGCAACCCCCCCTCAACACACGCACACAGGCACACACACACACACACACACACACACACACACACACACACACACACACACACACACACACACACACACACACACACACACGCACATAGGCACACACACACACACACACACACACACACACACAGGCACACTACTACTCACTCCACAACCTTTAGAGGAAGATGAAAAATGCCTTTGGCCTTTATCTCGGGCATATTCTGTGTCTTTATCTGCGAGTGTATGTGTGTTTCCGTGAGCCCAGGGGGAATTGAAGAGGGTATATTTCGCAGGTAACCATGCATACAGAACAGGGTTTCCCAGGCCAACTCTCAGGGCTACACTTAAGGTTATCTCCTGAGGAGAAACTCCCATTCCCTCCTACACGTTCACGTTTTCCCCACGCATTACATTTCACGTCATTTAGCGACGGCTTATTTTTCTCCAAATTGACTTGTAAATGAGGTAAATGAGTACATTCAAAGCATACGACACGAATTTGAGTAACTTAAAAAAAAAATGCTGCGCGACCCAATTACAAATATAATCCAAGCTGAACAGACTATCCAAAATGTTTATTACTTTGTTTAATTTATCTTTTAAAAAACATTATCAGAGTTTGTTCATTTCATAAGATCATTCAATTCAGCTGGTTCTTTTAGCTATCAAACTTCTCATCTAACCTGAATTGTTCTTAAAATCCCTTATCCATGTGATTATTCATGCTTAATCCTCATCTTTCCAGTAATCCAGCCATCGCGGCAGGGTCTGATTCATCCCCCCTCTCTATCACTCCATCAATCCAACTAACAGACAACCGTTTTCCATCAATATAATTGCCTTTTCTTCTCAATGCTTGGCTGGTCATGACTGGTTTCACCTGATAGCCATAGAGGTGAGTGGAACAGGGCTACCAATCAGGTGCCGATTGGGAGTTGACAGGATCTTTTTTAGAGCCCCACCAACCCCTCTCGATTTACATAACTGCCAAAGGTATAACTCACAACTGTCCACGCGCGTGGAGGGATGTGTTAAGTGCATGCATGTAGGTGTGTGTGTGGTGAAAGGGAGGGGAATGGGTGGGGGTTAAAGCACATACTCATTAGAGCGATGAAAGGATTTGAAAGGTTGAGGAGAGGAATGGAGGCGAAGAAGAGGACAATTAAGGTTAATAGGAGAGGCAAGATGAGAGGAGGCAGATAAAGGTGTGAAGAAAGGAGAAGAAAGGGTAAAGGTATATGCAGGGAGAGAGGGCAATAGAGAAAGAGGTGTGAAGGAGGTTAGCCAAGGATGATGAGAATGGAAAGAAAATGTTTGTGCAAAAGACAGAAAGACAGAACCAAATTGAATAGATGGAAATCCTAAGATTTCTTTTTTTGAAAGCACAGAACATTTATGAAGTGTATTCACTGTAGGCCTATTATCGACAGAACAGAGACCTTGTTGAAAGAAAGTGATAAAAAAAGAAATGTCTCGCATCGTTTCTCCTGAAAAGATGAACTATACATATTTCCCATTTCAAATTATTCAAATATATTTTATTATGAATTATTTAATATTGTCTATGCATAAAATATGTGTTCTCTTAATGTTCCAAGGTTACCAAATGCACGTGTGTGTGCGTGTGTGTGTGTGTGTGTGATTTAGTTCCTGGAAGCAGAGTGTTGGCCACAGGAGGAGCCTCTTCTAACAAGGACATTTTACAGGTGTGTGTGTGTGTGTGTGTGTATGTAAGTTTGTGTGTATACCGTGGTGTATTGTTTTCAAATCAAGTTTTAGTAGGTACGTACCCATAAACAATACAAAATATGTATAAATCACCTATATATACTGTATATATATATATAATGTAAATATATATGTGTGTGTGTTTGTGTGTGTGTGCGTCTGTGCCGGTTTTACATGCCCTTATAGCTGTACCTGTTCCCTGCCTATCCATATCCATGCATAGCCATAAAGAACATCTGACTATAAATACCTGTTCCCGCACACCTCCTCGTGCACCTCAGATCCTCCTGTAGCAGCCCCCTCTCCAGATGGCTGCTCACATTCTTTGCCACATGATGTGTCATCGGGCAAACTACCCAACACATACATGTGTAGCTACATCGCACTGATTACATATTAATAGCGTATAATAGGAAACCAGAGGCCTGGGCTACAGAATGATGGTTGTCTCTGTAGCCGGGGCCCCCTAGCTGTCAGCCGTACGCTACCCTGTAGTAAGGGCCCACAGGGGAGAACACTGTCTGGTTAAATAACTCTAAATGGTTGGCGGGGCGGTAAAGCGTGTGGGGGTTGGCTTAAACCTGGGTTTCGTTAGTCTTGTGTGTCCTTAACAACATGGTAACTGACCATTCCCCTGTTTGGCCCCCCTGGATGTATCCATTATCTTTGGGCTCAGGTGTCGTCTCCCTGCCCAAAGGTTCTTGTTTCAAACCCCCATGTCCGCAGCCCAGCCTGTAGGCTCGCTTTAGCAAGACGCCCTTACCCCCTTCCTGCTCCTTTATTGACCTTGACCTTAACCTTTAAAATGTGTGCTAGTAAATAGTAAATATGTATAGTCCATCTCCAAGGTTTTGGTTGACGGCATATTGTAGTTCCAATCCAAACCTTTTACTTGTGCTCTCCACATTATTTTATACTTTATACTTCCAAGGCGTCTCTCTCTCCCTCTCTCTCCCTCTCTCTCTCTCTCTCTCTCTCTCTCTCTCTCTCTCTCTCTCTCTCTCTCTCTCTCTCTCCCTCCCTCCCTCCCTCCCTCCCTCCCTCCCTCCCTCCCTCCCTCCCTCCTCTCTCTCTCCTTCTCACCGTGTTGTTTGAAGGTTGCCCACGATTCACTTGGTGGTCCAGAGTCACGCTCAACAATACATTCATGTTGTTATGTAATCATTTTCTCCTTTTGGAGTATTCTTATCCTGCCATCACTGACACTAAATATACTCTCCCCTCTCTGTCGTTGAGCAGCAATGCGCTTTAATCTTTCTCCCGGTCTAATAATATGAAATAAGTATTACTTTCAAGTATCTCAAACATTTTGTGACGTCAGGTTTGAGGTATTTATAATTATCCCCGGTAAGCAGCTCTTGAAATAATTTGTTGCCAGAATTCCCATAGGGGGCGCTATAACTTCCGTTCATAGAAAAAAATGATCAGCACGGCCGCCCCAGATGGATAGCAATTCTGAAACATAGTGTACTATTTATTTCACATGCCGAGCATTTCTGCCTCTTGGATCCCCTAATTAAAATTGCAATGAATGGGTTTAATAAGTGTGTTAAGGCAAATTCAATAAATTAGCGAATGTTATCCTATCGTGTGTGCGTGTGTGCGTGTGTGCGTGTGTGCGTGTGTGTGTGTGTGTGTGTGTGTGTGTGTGTGTGTGTGTGTGTGTGTGTGTGTGTGTGTGATTTAGTTCCTGGAAGCATGTCTTGGCCACAGGTGGAGCCTCTTCTAACAAGGGCATTTTAAAGGTGTGTGTGTGTGTGTGTGTGTGTGTGTGTGTGTGTGTGTGTGTGTGTGTGTGTGTGTGTGTGTGTGTGTGTGTGTGTGTGTGTGTGTGTGTGTGTGTGTGTGTGTGTGTGGGTATCGTTGTGTATGGAGGAATAGTTGCACCTTGGGGTAAAGACTACACCCGTGATTCGCTTGAAAATGGCGGTGCGTGGGCTGTGAATATCTTCTTTTTCTGTTGAAATCATTTAATATTTAGTCATTTTAAGAGACTCTTTAAAGCAAATCAAGTTGTTCTGAATTGAGAAAATATTCAGAAGCAGATGTGGCAATGACATTTTCCTCAAGGACGCATACAGGCTAGACTCCAGGTGTTTGTGGGTCGAACAAACAATCCTGGTGCGTGTTCGCTGTGGGCCTTTATTTATTTGTCCCTTTTAGTTTTACCTGTTCCCTCCATACATATACATTCATGCATCTTAGTATATAAAGAGTGTAGCGAGCCAGCTGTGAAGACAAAGACTTTTTCTTCATTCATGGTAACATAGTTGTTTACATATATTCAAAACATGGCCAGTGAATATGATTAATGCTCCTAGCTATTATTTTAATTATCGGCAGTGTTAAACCTCTTTTTTTTATTCAGGCCCTCATTTGAATATTAATATTGATTTGGTGGTTTAGTTGTCCTTCCGTTGGCTAATGACTTAGTCGTCACTGAAGGACGCCTTATAGTGAATCATTTAGTTGAAAACATAGCTGCTAAATATGCAGTGGAAGTGGAAATAATAATTGGATCAATCAGATTCATCTGCCAGCATTGACTTTCTCTGTTAAATTGAGATCCCTCTCTTTCCAATCCCTTCGTCCTTATGCCTTGTTTTCTTTCTATCACTTTTGCTGCTCTATTTACAGTATATATATTTTTCGTCACAACGAATAAACCCTCTCTCTTTTTTATTGACTTATTCATTAACTGTGATCTGCATTTTCGATTTTTTTCTATACACTGTATAGAAAAGTGATATTGCCGCAGCTCCAATATAGAATTTATGCTTTGCTTTTCAGTTTGGGCATGGGGATTCACTAAATGACTCAATGTCAAGTTAAGTGAACAGATCTATAGGACACTCTTAAGGTATAATTTATGTAGAAGTTTCAGCATGACACTCTAGACATGCATAGAGTAGATGTTTAGGGAGAGTCTGGGAAGAGTTAAAAGAGTAGCAGTCCTCAAGTCTTGGAAGTACACAGAAGCAGAAAACACGAGGGTTTTATTGATACAGAGAGAGGAGGAGGGATGGAGAGAGGAGCATGGAGCACTGAGTATAGTTCACCTTTATATGAAGTCTTTAGAACGCAAGCAGTCCAAATATGGCAAAACAACCAACAGAGTCAAGGTTTCTGCTGAGACCAGGTCATGGTGCAAATGTGCCTTGAACTTGGCACAAACTTTTTTTATTTGTATTTGTTTTTGCAGTGGCGCTGACAATTCAGCAGCAGCGCACCGCCGCTGCTGAATACATATAGGGGAAACACTGCAGTACGGGAAGAGAGATATTCAACCATCCATCGCGGGCGGCATGTGGGTCATGAGGTAGAGCGGGCTGGCTGGTAACCGGAAGGTTGCTAGTTCGATCCCCGGCTCCTCCTAGCTGAGTGTTGAGGTGTTCCTGAGCGAGACGCCTCCCACTTACTGCTCCTGACGCCTTGCATGGCTGACTCTGCCATGAGGTTTATATGAATGTGTGCATGAATGGGTGAATGTTTGACAATATTGTGAAGCCCTTTGAGTGGCTACATGCAGTCAATTTACCATTTATCAATCTTGGTATTTCTAGTATATTTCAACGTGGAGCCATATGCTTCACATTCAAGAACATCTCTGACCTGGTACAAAAGTTCACACAGACCATGAACCTGGGGAGGAATGAAAACCTTCAGTCATGTATTTTTTAAGCTATGTTAGGAATGCACATTGTGCACTGGTGATTTGTGCTCTCGTGTAGCGCAGAAAGGATGCATTCTTTAACTATATGCGGAACTCCAATTTTCTCCTCAGCAACATTGGAGAGATATTGGAAGGCTATTGGAAGCTAGCTAAAGGAGTATAACGTAACTGAAGAGAAAAACACTTTGACCATGTGGTGTAAAACCCACCTCACGTCTTTCAATTTAATAAGACTTTTGCAGGCATAGGCTTAAGTGTTAAAACCCTGGTGGACAGAGTCACTAAATAATATATGTGAAAACAAGTTATTTAATAACTATGAATATGTCGGCAGAGGAATATTGTTGGATATTTACCAGGCATCACTTTTAACTGCACCCTTCCCCTCTCAGCTTAGCACAAGCAGGATGCCGATGTCACCTTTGACACCACAAGCTACTAGCAAGGAACCAATTCAATATTATCAAGGTCTGAGAACGTCCACATGCCCACGCATATAGCGCTAATTACACCTTACAACCACATGGGTGGGAATGGTCAAAAGGGCAAATAACAAGTAAGTGGTAACAAGAGCTCATTAAAATTGTGTAATATTGTTTCATAGCGATCACTTGTTGTGACTCCAACTTAAAGCTCGCTCTCTCTCTCTCTCTCTCTCTCTCCTCTCTCAGGTGCTCTCAGATGTGTTTGACGCCCCGGTTTACACTAAAGACGTGGCAAACTCTGCGTGTCTGGGATCAGCCTACAGGGCTCTCCATGGTAAGACTACTACTATATAGATAATAATTTTAGTACATATGTTATGAATACTAATACTTGTATTATACTATTAGAATATTGCCACCACACTCAACCTCCGCTTCAATAACAGGACAGCACGGGGTGGTTTATACTGTGTAAACCAAGTTTAACAACATGATTATATGAGTCACTTTCTATTTATATGGTTTGCATATAATTGCAGACCATTGACTTGCACAATGTTATCTATAATGAAATTAAACCATTCCTGTGGGGTGCACGGAGCATATTGCTTTTGAGTTGTCAAGGAAGCATCTGTTCAATAGTTGCACCGCCTTGTACTATTTGTACTTTTTAACTCATTGATTCATTGTTGAAAATGATGCACAACCTTGGATGTAATTGACCAGAATACCAATGCAAAATCACAATACCCTAGGTTTTCATTTAGAAGGCGATTTCATTGATTGTCACTTACAGTGAATTCATATGATTATCTTAAGTTAAGGTTAAGTCAGGTTTCTCGCTAAAGGACACCTACGGGTAGGTTGAGGAGATTGGGGATTGAACCAAGAACCTTTGGGCTGTGATTATTCTGCCCTGCTTAGAGCTCTGTCTTTTTCTATCAGTTAGACATTTGACAACCAATCAATCTGGTGAACCGTCGGCTATTGTCGGACGATTTAGCTCTACGGGACAACGGGCCAAATAACAGATAATGATATCAAGGGCCAGACTTCCTCTCCTGTGCCGGTCATTGTTTTTCCGTTATTTCTTTATAGGTGTTTAAGGTTCGGCCGACATTTAAGCTATTCTCCATAAACAGATATCAAAACTAACTAGACACGTTTGCGCATGTGTGTTTTCTGGAGAAAATGTGTGTAGTTGCGCCTGCTCGTTGTGTTCTCAATGTTCTGCAAGCATGCCAATGCCACGAGGCTAATGAGCAGCACACGGAGGTTCAAGTCCCTGGGACGCTCTGAGGCTGACTTGAGATTGAGTTACGGCGCCCCCTCTCGCCGAAGAGGTCCTTTGCTTTTTGGAGACCTTCTTACGCACGGTTTCTAAACGTGTACCGACTTTGACAACTCTCAGTTTTTCACCTTCGGAATGGTTGAAGTCAGCGATTGAAGCCCCATCGACTTCCATTGGAAAAAAAAATGCTTGTTGAGCAGCTGCAACAGTGTTAATTTGTAATTGACCCTGTGACGTTCTTTTGTAAGCTGTCAAACTAAACTTTCGACATTACCTAACTTAAGGTCTGGCAGTAGGAGGAGTATTTGGACCAAATGACAGGTCAATTTTCAAGGTTTTCCAAAGCTTTCAAGGTACAGAAAAATCTATCCTGGCGGACCTTATGGGTCCTTGAGGAGAAAGATTCAGCTTGTCAAATAAGTTTCAGATTTCATTATAAAATAGGGTACGGTTAGCGGCCGTATAGGTTTGACCACAAGTTATAGCGCCCTGTTTTTGTCATAGCACAACATTTTGTTTAGGTTTGGTCTGATGGATTTTCGCGTTTTGCCCCATTAACTTTCCATGTTAAATATGAATATTACAAATATAAATTTAAAAAGAAGTCTGTTATGGTTGGTCTCTAAAAATAGTAGCACAGTGCCCTGATATATGCTTGACACTATTGAGGTGGTTTGGTGTAAAACCCTCATCTGTAAGAATAGATATTTACCCAAAATCGGCGGAAGGAAAATAATAAGAAACATGGCTAGTGAGCTGAACCGTCAGACAGTAAACGATGGGTTCAGAGATGGTTGCTCTCCACACAGACTGTTTACCTGAATGCAGCTAATGCCCGCTCAAACGTGATTTGATAATACTACTCAGACTACAAACAAAAACCAGAGTGGGTAACACTTTTTACTAAGGTGCAATAATAAATAGCAAACTAGTCATTACCTAACCCTTTGTTAATGTTTGTTAATTGTTACTAAAATATCTATTTGGCACAAGTTACCAATCGTTTTTTCATCATTAATTAAATATTAGTTGTGTCACGGCATCCGAAGTCGAGTGATGCCTCCGGGGCATTAACTGTGGTGTTTGAGAAACGCACTCCAAAACGTGGTTTTCTTCCATCCAAGAAGTATTATGTTCCGTACTAAAGGGCCTTCAAACCATGAGTAAAAGGGTTTGCAAAATAACAATAAACTCTAACTTAACGAAAAGCTTAGGTACTTGAAACGAACACTTAGATTTGAGTGGTCAAAATTAATATATTTCCACAGTGTCTGCACCAGTTTGTGACTTTGCTGGACTGACACGGGCTGGGCCATTCTCGAGTGCATTTACAGGTGCACAAACCACGCCCCCCCCACCATCCCAATCACTCAAACCACATCGAACACCATCAACAAACATTATCAACAATCCATACACACGCATCCAACCCAAGGCAAAAGGATGGCCGCAACATTCCGCCCCTAATTATTGCCAAGCACTAATTACAAAACCCAACAAAGGGGAAAATATATAGCCATAACACAAGAATCTACCGACATCATTTACTCATGCATTTTTTTTAACATTTTCTTTTAAAGTGTCTCTTGAACCAGTCCCATAAGGCCATTAAAAAAAGGCAAAAATAAGGTCTTTGATCTTCAAAAAGACGAAAAAGAGAAGTTGGTGTATGCAAGGGGTCAAACTTCAAAAAAGGGGAAGAGGTGTAATGCAAGGGGATATGTGCGTTATGAGAAATGTAGTGTGCCAGCGTCCTTCAGTGTATCAGTTTAAGTGTCGATGTTTAAGCTGTAGCCCCCTCCAAAAGAAGGCACAGCTTGGTGATGGGTCGTTCCAGCTCCGCGGTTTGTGTCTTCAGCCGGACACGACGAACGAATCCCTTGGAATCGGCCATGGTTTTCTATGATTCGCCCCAATGGCCACGAATTTCTGGGTGCTGATTCGTCCATGACAAGCACAAGATCTCCAACTGCAAAGCTTTTTTTTGCTCTGTTCCATTTTTGACGTGCTTGCATTAGTGGGAGGTATTCTTTCACCCACCTCTTCCAGAACAGGTCAGCAATGTACTGGACCTGCCCTCCAACGCCTGCGAGCATATTGATCGTTTTTGGTAAACAAGCCAGGTGGTAGAAGTGGCTTTGCTTTGAGCTGCAAGAGGTGGTTTGGGGTTAGGCCTCCAGGTCATTTAGGTCACCACTAGATGGGGTGATTGGACGGTCATTTAACACAGCCTCCACCTCGCACAATGCAGTATGTAGGGCCTCGTCGTCCAGCACTTGCTGCCCTACCACTGTGCAAAGCACTCTTTTAACTTGCTGTATCAGCCGCTCCCAGACTCCTCCATGATGAGCTCCATACGGCGGGTTGAATATCCACTTTATTCCATCCTGTGAGAGAGAATGGTGCAGCTTGTTTTGGTTTAAGTCTCTGACGGCACTCTTTAACTCCCGGTTAGAACTGACAAAGTTGGTGCCATTATCAGACCTTAGTTCTCTTACTTGACCTCTGCGGCAGACAAATCTCCTGATGGCATTTATGCACGAATCTGTGTCGAGTGTATGGGCTACTTTCTAGATGGACTGCGCGTGATGTTAAGCAGGTGAATATGACGCCATAATCGCTTGACAGTGTTTCGTCCTCTTTTCACCTCCATTGGGCCGAAGTAATCTATTCCAACGTCTGTGAATGGAGGCAGATCTGCAATAATTCTGTCCGCAGGAAGGTCTGCCATCTTTTGCTCACCAGGTTGCTGTCGTTGTCTTTTACAGGTCATACAATCTCCATGACTTTTCTGGGCGGCAGAGTTGGCATGTGGTATCCAGAAGCGGCGCCGGAGAGTTGATAGCATGTGATTTCTGCCCCCATGACCAACTTTAAGATGGATGTGACGCAGAATTAGCGTGGCGATTTGGCTGCTTTTTGGAAGAATCATTGGATGTTTTGTTTCTTCAGGGAGAGCCGACCTGCTCAACCTACCACCAACTCTCAGGACTCCATCCACCATCACAGGGTCCAGCTTGTACAGATGGCTAGCTTTCTTCAAAGTGCCTTTAGTTAAGGCTTCGATTTCGTCTGGATAAGACTGCCTCTGCACAAAACAGACAATGGCCTTTTCCGCTTTCTCCAAATCGCTCACTGACAGTTTGGGAATGTTTGGTTTTATTTGCTGCTTCAGTTTGCGCTCCTGTTTAGCTTGATCCTGGGTTGTGTTCATTCTTTGTCCTCTCAACTGAAGAAGTAGCTCTTTTATCTTCAGAATCCATGCTACAGCTCTCGTTAGGTCTGTCCACTTGGAAAAATAGCTCAGAAGCTTACTTGTGGGACATTCACTGTCTTTCAGCACTACGGCATTGGCAGAAATCTTGGTGTTGACCTCTGGGTCGTCGTCAAGAACTCCATCCATTTGTATTGTTCCTGGCCATTGTGATTGAGGTTTGCAGAGGAAGCATGGGCCATTGATCCACAACTTAGACTGGAGGAATACATCAGCCTTCAAGCCACGTGATGCGGCATCTGCTGGATTTAGCTTGGAACTTATGTGCCGCCATTGTGCCCCTTCTGACAGCTCTCGAATGATGGAAACACGATTTGCCACATATGTTTTGAATCGTTTGGTGCTACTGGCAATGTACTGAAGAACTGTCATGCTGTCGGACCAGAAAACAGGCTCCTCCATGTTGATTTCTAGCTCTGTTTGTAGCATCTTGTTGATGCGCACAGCTAAGACTGCAGCTCCAAGTTCCAGCCTGGGTATGGTTGTTTGCTTAAGTGGCGCTACTCTGGCCTTTCCCATGACGAAAGCAATGCTCACCTCTCTCCTGGTGTTCGTCAGCCGGAGGTAAGATACCGAGCCATACCCCATTTCACTGGCATCACAGAAATGATGCATCTGTGCTGCTGCTATTGCTCCAAAGTTTTTGGGTGCAAAGCTTCTGGTGATATTAAATGCATCCAATAAAGTTAGGCTACTCAGCCACTTTTGCCACGCTTGAGCCATTCTTGCGGGATTTGGTCATCCCAACCCAGCTTGTTTTGCACAACCCCTGCAAGATTTGTCTTGCAGGGAGAATAACTGGTGCCAGGAAGCCAAGGGGGTCGTATATTGAGCTTACTATGGACAGAATGCCTCGTCTGGTCACTGAGTGGGGTTTTACCTCAATACTGAACGTGAAGGTATCCTGCTCTACATTCCATTGAGCTCCAAGCGCCCTTTCCATGGGAAGCTGATCTTTGTCCAGGTCCAGTGTTTTAACTCCTTTAGCTCTCTGATCCTCGGGGATGGCTGCCAGGACGGAGCGATGGTTGCTCACCCATTTGTTGAGCCGAAATCCCCCTTTGGGCGCACAGGTGTGTGAGGTTCTCATAGAGATATGTTGCTTGCTCCACGGTATTTACAGCTTTTAAGCAGTCGTCAACGTAAAAGTTCTGCCGGATGGTGTTTACGATCTCGGCTGCATAATCATTTTGGTTGTCATCAGCTGTCTTCAACAGGGCAAATGTGGCACAACTTGGGAAGAGACAGCTCCAAAGATGTGCACTGTCATCCTGTGCTCCGCCAGCTCTTGCGTAACATCCCCGTCTGGCCACCAGAGAAAGCGCAGATAGTTTACATCCTCTTTTGCCACTCTCACCTGGTGGAACATTCCCTCAATGTCAGTCATGATAGCTATGGAGCCCTGGCGGAAACGAAGCAATACGCCTACCAGTGAATTTGTTAAGTCAGGGCCTTGCAGCAGCTCTTTGTTTAGAGATGTTCCACCGTACACGGATGCACAATCAAACACCACGCGCAAAGTCCTTTTGCGTGGGTGGTAGACTCCGTGATGTGGTATAAACCATGCTTTTCCACTTTTATGTTCCAACTGGTCTTGTGGTATGACTTCTGCATATCCTTTTGCTATAACATCCTTCATGAATTCTTTGTATTCGTTAAAGAACTTTAGATCTCTTTTGAACTTCTTTAACAGGTGCTGTGCCCTTTGCTGGGCTACAGCTTTGTTGTTGGGAAGATTCACGTTATCTTTACGAAAGGGGAGCTTTAAGCTGTAATGGCCATTTTCCAGAACAGCTGAGCTTGACACTTTGTCCATAAACTGTTGGTCTTCCACAGACATCACCTTTTTGCCCTCATAGTGCTGCTCCACAAAGTCTTGATTATATTGCTGGACCAACAGATCTTCAACGGATATGCGATTAACCTGCACCGTACCTGCAGCTGCACTTCCATCACTAGTCATGTTGAGTGGGCCATTGACAACCCACCCTAGTCGAGTCTTCACAGCGTAGGGCCCAATACCCTCACTATTAATTACTCTCCATGGCTCCATGGCTTTTGGGGCATTGACACCTATAAGCAGCCCAATGCTGGCATCAATTGGTGTCAAGTCAACCTCATCCAGGTAAGGCCATTTTCTAATATCCTCATTCTTAGGGATATTTTCTTGGGAGACTGGGATGGATTTGTGTGTGTAGACATCAGGCAGTTTAAGGTATCCATTTCCATTCAAAGCAGCAACTTCCAATCCAGAGATTTTGTAGCTAGACACTGGCTTCTCTTGACCCATTGTCCTGAGCAATATGTCCTGCTTCCTTCCATTAGCATTTAGTTGTTGCATCAACTCCTCAGTGCAGAATGTTGCAGTGCTTCCTCCATCCAAGAAGGCATATGTTTGCACAGTTTTTGTTCCCTTGCCCAATTTCACCTTTACTGGGACTATTGAGAGTGCACTCTCTTTAATGCCGGCCCCAGTGTGGCTACCAGCGCTCAGGGAAACCAAGGCACTGGACATGGATGCTTCTATGAGTTGCATCCTAGCTGGTTGCTCTCTTTGACTGTCTTTTGTTTCTATGTGCAAGATGGTTGGATGAGTCTTGTGGCAGGCTTCACATGTCATACGATTTTTACAGTACTTGCTCATGTGTCCTTTTTCCAGGCATCCAAAGCACAATCCATTGGCTCTCATGAATTCCACTTTTTCTTTGTTGGGTTTTCCTTTAAACAACACACATGTTTCCATTGAGTGGTCTTTGCTACAAAACAGGCAGGGTCTTTTAATGGCATTCCTTGTTATTTGTTTATGCTCCCCTTCTATCCTACTTTTTGCATTTTCAAAGACAGGGGTGACGGTGGTGGCAAAACTGCTCCCCCTGCTGGACTTTTGTGGTACCTTGAGTTTGGCTCTATTTTCCACTGATAGTGGCATATTTATTTCGCCAAACATGGGATCCAGTAGTGCACGAGTTTTCTTCTCAATGAATTGGAGGAGATCTTCAAACTTTGGACGTCTGCATTGCCTTTCCTGAATATCACAGACGACTGTTCTCCAGGTATCACGCAGCTTAAAGGGTAACTTTGATGCAATTATCCTCAGGTTTGCTGCATTTTCCAGTTCCTCCACGTAGTCAATCCCTGACAAGGTGTTGTAGCAGCTTCGGAGAAAGATTGAATATGCTCTTAATGCGGGGCCATCCTCTGCTTTTATAGCCGTCCAATTTAATGTTTTGCTCATGAATGCCATTGTGATCCTCATCTTGTTTCCAAAATGCCACTCAAGCTGCTTCTTTGCTTCATTATATCCACTTTTCATATCCATATGCTGACAGCTGCGTACAATTTGTCTTGGCTGCCCCACGGTGTACTGCTCCAGGTAGTAGAGTCTATCTTGCATATTGTCTGTTTTGTTTTCTATGCCTTGCTCAAAGGCTCTAATGAATGAATTGAAGTGCAGTGGGTCACCATCAAAGCTGGGAATCTCTCTAACTGGCAGGAGGGAGGCTTTCTGATGTTTTATCAATATTTCAGTTATGTCATTCTGCCTTTTCAGAACGTCTACAACATTTTCTGGGCTAGTTGTTCTTGCATGAATACGGCTTTCAATTGGGGCAGTGATTGGTTCAGATTTCGGTGTACGATGTTTCTGCATTTTAGCACGGGGGGGTTGAGATAAGGCGGAGCGATGTTGACTTGTGCGGCTGCTTGCTTTCGAACTTACTGAGCCAGCTCCGGCTTGCCGTAGTACTTTTGCTTTAGCTTCTGCGGCTGCCAGTTCAGCTGTTAATGCAAGCGTTTCTTGCTTGGCCTTTATCTTTGCCTCCTCCATATCCAATGCATGCTTTTGTTCCAACGTTTTGACTTTGACGCTCAGAGCAGCGCGCTCAGCCTCGGCTTCTACGCAGGCGGTTGTTAATGATTTGGAGCCGCTGGCGCATAATGACACTTGTGACGCGCTACGGCCAATCTCACTGCATGCTTGTTCTTCATCGTCATTATCAACTTGTTCACCTAAAGCATTTATGTCGTCCACTTCTTCACGAGACTCTTCACCATCATCATCCTCACACATCCATAAGCGAACGGTTGTTAGGAATTCTTTGAATTCGATTAACTTTGGCTCATACCACCGAGTATGATCATCTTCTCTTTCATCAACCTCTAGCAGTGATTGCACATCCACTTGCAGGTCCATAAAGTTTGTTAACAGCTCGTTGAATGTGTCCAGATGTTTATTCACATTTTCTTTATCGTCATTTGTCTTTACCATATGAAGCACTTCATTCTTTTTTCTCGTCAGAGCGCCGAGCTTTCCTCTGCGTGATCTAATTGTTTGCAACAATTTCCTTTCTGGGTCCACACCTTGATCAGTATCGCTTTCCATTTCCAATTCTTAATTTTCACACAAATATTGGCATAAGCAGTGAGCAGTGATCGCTTCCAACGAAAGACCTGACGAGGCTTCACCGCGCGCCGGCGGTCTGTTGAGCTCGGTATTCACGGTAGACGGTCGTCAAACATTTTCCATTCATCAGCCGAGAGCAGGACTTTAGCGCTGCAAACTTGTCCAATCCATTTTCCATTTTCCAGTCAGTCCAGAATCGAGATAATTTTGACTTAATGTCACGGCATCCGAAGTCGAGTGATGCCTCCGGGGCATTAACTGTGGTGTTTGAGAAACGCACTCCAAAACGTGGTTTTCTTCCATCCAAGAAGTATTTATTTTCGTACAAAGGGCTTCCAAACCATGAGTAAAAAGGGTTTCAAAATAACAAATAAACTCTTAACTTAACGAAAAGCTTAAGGTACTTGAAAACGAACACTTAGATTTGAGTGGTCAAAATTATATATTTCCACAGTGTCTGCACCAGTTTGTGACTTTGCTGGACTGACACGGGCTGCCATTCTCGAGTGCATTTACAGGTGGCACAAACCACGCCCCCCCACCATCCAATCACTCAACCAACATCGAACACCATCAACAAACATTATCAACAATCCATACACACGCATCCAACCCAAGGCAAAGGATGGCCGCAACAAGTTGTTTGCATAACCCTAACCCAACCCTAACACAAGACCCTAACCCTAACCCTAACCCTAACACACGACCCTAACCCTAACACACGGCCCTAACCCTTACCCTAACACACAGCCTTAACCATAACACACGGCCCTAACCCTAGCACACAACCCTAACCCTAACCAGCGACACTCTGTGGTCAGTGAAAAAAAACTATTAACTTCTGCCAATTAGATATTTTTGTAACAATTAACAAATATTAACAAAGGGTTAGGCAATGACTACTTTGCTATTTATTATGGCACCTTATTATAAAGTGTTACCCAAGAGTGGTTCCAATACCAAAGTCTTGTCCCGTTGCCTACAGATTTAGCACTCAATTGAAGATACTGCATCAGTTCATAGACACAAATGTGCTTGAAAAAGACGACCTGCGGTCCACACAGATCAACCCTATGCTAAGATGTATTAATTGTTATTAAGTCAGACATATATTTCAAAATGGACAATAAAAAATATATTGTCATTCTCATGAGATACTTGTTGGAATGACTGCTCACCTGTGGGATATTTACGGGATTAAGATCCGCTAAGGTGGAGGCATACCATATGTTTTTTTATACAGGTTATAAAGTCTTACTCAGTTATATCCTTTGTGGGATCATTTTGTCCTCTGTGGACACAGTACAAATACGTTTAGAGGAGGGCTCATCTTACACAATGTCTACCATGTGTGCTGTTACGATTAAGTATTTATCCCCTCTTCTCCCCCCACTTGTTTCAGTGTGAGTCCCTCCAGCTCCATCTCCCCACGCTCCCAAGAGGATCATTAGCAGTTAGCATCAGCTGCGTTACGCTCCTGTTTGAAGTCGGCGCAGTTTGCGTAAGATACTAAGATACTGGTTTTTTTCACCTTTTCATTTCTCCACCAAAATACTGCCAGAGATGGCGAGAATTATCTTTTATACTCCTTGCTCTTTCCAAATTATGTAGAATGGGCCTGCCATCCTAGGCATAAATATTTCATACATATATGTTCCATATCTCGTTGCGGCTTGCATGGCTGCGTTTGAAGCGGATGTAACACGGTGGGTGTTATTGGGCCGCCTCTCTCTCCCGCCCTGATGAAACGGTGCTGTGGCGCTCCACTCGGATCGTTTTCATCTCCTGGTGTATGGACAGAAGTCTCCGTGTTGCCCGGGCCGGGCGATCTCACCAGCCCTCTGCGGAGTCGCTGCGTCGACGCGTACGAGCCGCACCGTGAAACAACTCAAAGAAAGCGAGAGCATGTAAAATGCTCTGTTTATCTTTTATGTACGCTGAGCGGAGAAGGCGGCGGTATGTCTGGTGCGCCTGATGCGATAAACAGGCCCTGATGCTGCAATAGGGAATATATGAACTGGGCCATAAAGGATGTTGAATATTGCAGCCGTAATATCACACGCAATATCAATTGCGTGTGATATCATCAATGGATGATTGATGAATGGATGAATGGATGGATGGAGGATGGATGGATGATTCATGTTTGGATGGAGGGATTGAAGAGGGAGCATGGTGATGACTTCTACAGGCGATGACTTCAATAAATCATAGGTGAATTGGATGTTCCATGTATTTTCCCAGTAATTTCAACTTTGATGAAACACATCAATGAAACTAGTGAGACCTTAGGCCTTTGATAGTGGATCCTGTTGAGGGTCTGAGCAGCACAACGAGAGAGGTATTAATAACTTTTACATAGACTGACAAATCAATATGAGATAGATACTGGTGTGTGTGTGTGTGTGTGTGTGTGTGTGTGTGTGTGTGTGTGTGTGTGTGTGTGTGTGTGTGTGTGTGTGTGTGTGTGTGTGTGTGTGTGTGTGTGTGTGTTTTAAGTGTCTATCTGTGCATATACACCAGGGTGTGTAACAATCTCTTCCAGAACTGTCTGTGATTCTCTGATCCCAGCTCTCATTTATGCTTTGCTTCAGTTTAGCTAAGATAAAGACTCCAGAGGGGGGGGGGGGGAGGGAGGGAGAGAGAGAGAGAGAGAGAGAGAGAGAGAGAGAGAGAGAGAGAGAGAGAGAGAGAGAGAGAGAGAGAGAGAGAGAGAGAGAGAGAGAGAGAGAGAGAGAGAGAGAGAGAGAGAGAGAGAGAGAGAGAGAGAGAGAGAGAGAGAGAGAGAGAGAGCGCGTTTGGGGGCAATGGGGTTGTATTCAATAGTGGGAGAATGATTTAGTAGTGGAGGTTCAGTTAGATTGATCTTTCAGACACAGGTGTTGCCATGGCGTGTTTGTGTGTGTATGTGAGTGTATGTGTGTGTGTGTATATGTTTCTTTAATTTGTTTATTAGCTTAGTTTACCGTTTTTCTCAGTCACTTTGGTACATTTCTCAGATCAGAATTGAAATTTGCAAAACAGTAAGTGCATTTCTCAAAACAATTCGTACAAATAGCAAAACACCATGGATTTCTTGCAAACCCAGTCTCTTGCTCAAAATCCTTAGTTCGTTTCTCAAAAGTAAATATCTGTGTCAATGAACATGTCAGTGCCATCACAATGACAAGTCCTTGTGTCATTGTGTATGGATAAGAGAGTCAAATTGCTTAGTCATGTTGTCAATAACAGTGTACTCTGGAGGGATGTTCTGATGTAAACTATGGCTAAAGTTTTGAAGACAATTTTTGTAAATTATAAGTTACACCTTAGTGTATGTGGGAGATTGATTGCAAGAGACTGGACAAGATTCTCATTTACGCTTTGACTGATTGTACTTTTATTTGTTGACAGACCATGTCATTGCTAGAAATGCGAACATAGGAAAATCTCCTTAGGGTAAACTGTACATGCATTGCTGTAGGAATTACGGTGCAGTCTTCCTACGCCTCCTGACGTTCCTGTCTGTTGGGCCACAAATTCTCAGGCAGCCTCACTCCTCTTCCTCTTCTTCTTCTCTCTGGCTGTTGACCCTGTCCAAATCCTTGTCCTTCCATTGTCAGACAATGTAACATTGTTTTGTGCTCCAGCTATATATACTGTATACTTGCCAGTTCATGGTTCAGGAGATCCACCTTTGAGCTATTTCAGTAAACTGGTTGATCGTTGGTTGATCTAACACTTCACACATTTCCCTTCTTTAGAGAAAGTTAAGATTCACCTGGTAGCAATTTAGCAATTCAGAACAGATTTAGAAAAAAAGTCTAATGGAAATGTATAGAAATATGCTTGACATATTATGACAACTTGTTCAACCATTTTGCATGTAAAGACTTATGCAATGACCTAATGCCTAAATGTTTTTGGGGTGAGACTATTCAATAGAGACCCATTACAATACATTTGGATCAACATGACATAAGCAATTGATAATGTAGGAAAGAGCAGAGAATTGTACATAATCATTTGCATGAATGTACCAAAGCATTTGCAACTTGTTCAAAGAAATTAGAAACTTTTTTGATGTGCACAAGTGACACAATGATGTGAAGATTGAACAGGTAGTTTTGAGAATTTCAATTCTGATCTGAGAAATGTACCAAAGCGACTGAGAAAAACTGTAAGTCATAAGTCGATAAGCCATAATAATAACTGAGCTTAATTCAGAGCCATAGAAAGACAGAGTTGTCTAAATGGAGGGTCAAATAGCTTGGTGGTTGACTGGATTCATGTAGCTCCAGATAGTTCCAGCTGCATATGAATGAGGGGAATTTGCACATGACTTTGCTGACCTACCATGAAGCAGCGATGTTTGGTAACCAGTTAACATAATATAAATTTATTTGGAGTATTGCAAACCAAAGTTAGGAATTGAATATCAGTCCATCTAAACCAGGGGTCAGCAACCTGCGGCTCGGGAGCCGAATGTGTCTCTTCCACCCCTCTGCAGTCTTGTCAGTCTGACTTGTTTATAAATAATAAAAAGTATTCATATTTTTTGTTTAAAATGGAACACCTCTTATTTTGGAGATCACGGTGATACTGATTAAAATAGCTAAATCAAATGTTTCAATATTTTGTCAACTACCAACTGCCAATAATTGTCACATCATACACCCACACCTTTCATAAATGCAATACACTATAGGCTATTGGTTGTTTTATGTGTGGTTAGGGTTAGGGTAACTATAAATCAACAACCCCATATACGGAGCATTAGCCTCTCCAAGGGATCTGTATCCTCCAACAACACTAATGTACAGCAAGCATGACGATCAAGGTGTTGCCTTTGAATGCTTGAATGCATTCATGACCTCCTGTGTAGAATCATACCACTGACTACATCAACATACTTATAATAATCTCATGTTTCAAAATATGAGGCACTAATTGAGGCGCACGTGGAGAACATGAATAGATACAAAGATGAACCCTATTTACGCAGTTAGGAGTGTACCGTCAATGTGCTCTGAACTGATCATCTAACAATCTTGAGATCCAACTCAAAACATGTGTTTAGAGACATTTGCCCGTACGGATGCACACGAAAACAAAACAAGGAACCATATTGATGATCTTGATTTTCTCCCTGTAACATAGCTTAATTAGAGTCTACCAACTGCAAATGCCCTGTTTACACCTACCCGATAGTGGGCCCCGATGGTGCCCGATGGCTAAATCAGCAGCTATCGTTATAACATCGGCAAATAGCGTGGTTGCATCGGGAAACACCGTTACTCTTCCCGGGAACATCGTTAGACAACGGGAAGAAACGGGAAGAAATGCTCAATGATCGGGCAACATCGGCAAAGAACGAACATGTTTGTTAATTTTGGGTCTATCGGGGTAGAATCGGTTACCAGGTGTTGCTATGGGCTAATCGGCTATAATCGGGAATAGAACGGGAGTATAACGTAAGACATCGCAAATCGTTCGGGAATTTTCCTGGGCACATAGGCTATATTCGTTAATCTTCCGCGCTTTATCGTGTTTTATCGTCTTTATATCGGCAACCTCAACACAGGAAAGACCCTCGAGAACCCTAGACAAATAACGAATGTGAGTGACCAGATTGTGTTAAGGAAGACCCTCAATCTGCCACTTGGGTATAAATAGTGGGTGATGGATGGATGTCCTACTTTTATAATTACAGGGTACTTCACCCATTTAGAACCGGCGTTCTATTATTATAAAATCGCTATTGTAATATAAATAAATATATAAATAAATATCAGTCTAAACCAGTCTCCCCTTTGCCTTCTCCCGAAACACGTCAAATGACGCGTTTGGCGTCATTCGAAATGACGTCAAATGACGCCAAGCGCACTTCGGGTGTCTTCCCTGGCATAAATCGTTATGTTATCGTTATAACATCGGGTATGTGTAAATGCTACCCCGATAAATTGACCCGATCATACATTTTTAGCCTGATGTCACCCGAATCACCCCGACTTCCACATCGGTGGTCCATCGGCGATTAGCGGCCATTGGCGGGATGGTGTAAACGGGGCATAACAAATTAGCAAGACACTGTAAAACATGTTGCTAACTAAATTAAATCTGATAACTCCTTTGCAGCGCTGCTGCCATAAGTTCCTGCTGCCATTGGGCGTCTCCATGTTCTGCCATTGCTCTGAAATAATTTGCCTTTTAGAGATGATGCAACTCTCTCTCTCTCTATGGCTCTGGCTAAATCTGTGCAGAATGGTGCCGGACGGCTAGTCAAACAAAGTTAAAATTGTATACCCAGTCTGTCATGGAAGATCGAGAGCGGAATGCTAGACAGGTAGCGTAGCTTCTAATGCTTATCCATGCTAATCCATTTAAAGTTCCCAAACTTGCTACAGTCCCAGTTAAAGAGTGACTGCAATGTTGGAAAATATGGATTTGTTCACAGTGCTTTTCTGCATGTGTTTGGTGCTTTTGTGGTTCTAGTCAATAAAACTTGTCTCATTGGCATTTGTTTGTGTGTGTGTGTGTGTGTGTGTGTGTGTGTGTGTGTGTGTGTGTGTGTGTGTGTGTGTGTGTGTGTGTGTGTGTGTGTGTGTGTGTGTGTGTGTGTGTGTGTGTGTGTGTGTGTGTGTGTGGGAGAGCCTCTGTGCACATTCCACAGACTAACACATTTGAAGTCCTTTCTGGAAGCAACCCAGTATAACCATAGACTCCTACTGCGGTCATACTGGGTCACCTTTTCAGACCGAGAGAGTGAGAGTGAGAGAATAAGTCAACCATTAGTCAAACAGAGCACCAGAGCACAAACTGTTTAAATCAGGCCTTGGAGGGGGCGGGCAGGATAGTAATTACTAAGCATTCCTAATCGAACATGTCAGCGGTTGACCAAAAGAAGACGTCCTCTCTTCTGAAGGTGTTAGTGTGTTTTTTGTTGCAGGGCTTGAATCTGTAGAGTCCGGGGTCCCCTTCTCTGATGTGGTGGAGAACGCAATGGAGCCCAAGCTGGCTGTGACTCCCAACCCGCGGGCAAAAGAGGTAAACACACACAGACACGAACATGCTAAACAAACACACACACACACACACACACACACACACACACACACACACACACACACACACACACACACACACACACACACACACACACACACACACACACACACACACACACACTGTGGCGACCCGGCCCCAGGAATGTCTCTCTCACTCCATACGCCAAGGTCCGTTCAAAGCCCACAAGGCGTTTATTCATTGAACAACGGAAAACCGCGTGGGTCTGTGCCCAACGCAGGGAAACCAAAAATCATACTGATGACTCTGTGAGCCACGGTAGAGTCCGGGTGATTGTCTCTCCGGCCGGGCCGGTCTCGTCCCTGGAGAGGGAGGTCACTCCCGTTGGTAGGGCTCTTCCAGCGGTGCGTTCCGTGTTGGCGTACGTCGTCTGGGCGTGCGGGTTCCCTCGGGGCCGCTGGGGGAAGGTCCGCTAGATCCAACCGTCTACCCGTCCGTATCGGGTCCTGGAGGTTCCCTGCTCCGATCGGACTCCCAGTAAGAGAACACGTCACCGCCTTTTGAAGGGGTACCTGGTCTTCCGCGTCCTCTGCCGCAGGTGTTCTCCACCCGATTAGGGTGACGCACTGGACGCTCTCTGGCGCCGACTGGTGGTTATCGGCGGTATATGCCATCCACCACCTCTCCCCTGGGCCGCCTGGCCCGAGGTGTTGGGACCGGGTTGACACACTCCTCCACCGCTGGTTGAAGCCTCGGGTTGTCTCTGACTGACCAGAGACAGGCATCTCGGCGGGACAGAGCGTCGGCGTTGGCGTGTTCCCTGCCCGGCCTGTGGTCCACCTGGAACCTCAAATCCTGGAGGGCCAGGAACTACCTCGTCACCCGTGCATTCGAGTCCTTCGCTCTGGCCATCCACTTGAGTGGCGCATGATCGGTGACGAGCGTGAACTCCCGCCCCAGGAGATAGTACCTCAGCTTGTCCAGGGCCCACTTGATGGCCAGGGCCTCTTTCTCCACAGTAGAATAGTTCTTCTCGTTGGGGAGGAACTTTCTGCTGATGTAGGTCACTGGGTGTTCCTCTCCCACCCGGACCTGGGAGAGTACCGCTCCCAGACCCATTTCAGATGCGTCGTGTGGAATATCATTGGCAGAGAAAAATCAGGGGTTATCATGACGGGCTCCGAGCAGAGGGCTTGTCTGAGGTCACCGAATGCTCTCTCGGCCGCCTCCGACCACGTTACCCGGTCTGGCAGGGCCTTCCGGGTCAGGTCATTTAGGGGACTGGCCAGAGTGGCAGAGCCGGGGATAAACCTGGTAGTACCCTACTAGACCAAGAAACGATTTCACCTGTTTTTTGGAGGTGGGGCGGGGCCAGTCCCTGTTGGCTGCGACCTTGCTCTCCTGGGGTCGGACGTTCCCAGGCGGCACTTGGCGGGGTTGGCTGTGAGTCTGGCCCTCCTCAACTCCCCCAGGACCGCCCGCAACTGTCGGAGGTGGACATCCCAGCTGGCGCTGTGGATGATAATGTCATCTATATATGCTGCTGCGTATGCCTTGTGAGGCGGAAGGAGCTGGTCCATCATCCTCTGGAACGTGGCGGGTGCGCCATGGACGCCGAACGGGAGGACCGTATACTTGAATAGACCCCCCGGGGTCGCAAACGCCTTCTTCTCCCGAGCGGTTCTGGTGAGCGGCACCTACCAGTACCCCTTGGTGAGGTCCAGGGTAGTGAGGTAACGGGCGGGACCGAGTCGCTCAATCAGTTCGTCGACCCTGGGCATGGGGTAGGCGTCAAAGTCCGAGACCTCATTGAGTCTCCGGAAGTCGTAAAAGTCCCATTGGGTTTGGGGACCAGGACAACAGGGCTGGACCAGGCGCTGCGTGACTCCTCGATGACTCAGAGCTGGAGCATTCTGGCGACCTCCTCCCGGATCGAATTCTTACGGGCTTCCGGGACCCGGTAGGAGGGGACGTGCACCGTGACGCCTGGCGCCGTCTCAATGTCGAGTTGGGCAAATGTGGTCCTCCCGGGTACTTTTGAGAAGACATCCTGGTTCTGTAGGATGACTTCCTCGAGGTCTTGCTTCTGGGCTGGGCTGAGGTCTTCTCCCGAGGGAACTACCGGTATGTCGCGTCGGGCGTCCAGAACCAGGGATGCCTGTGCCGGTGGGTTAGCTCCAGTCCGCCACTGCTTCAGCAGGTTGATGTGGTAGAGTTGGGTGGGTTTGCATCTCCCGGGCTGCTATGCCCTGTAGTTCACCTCCCTCACCCTGTCGACCACCTCGTAGGGCCCCTGCCACTTGGCCAAGAACTTGTACTCTGCCGTTGGTATGAGTACCAGGACCAGGTCGCGGGGCAAAAATATGCGCAGCTGGGCTCCCCGGTTGTAGACCCGGGCTTGAGCTTGCTGGGCCTGTCGGAGATGGTTCCGGACGATGGGCCAGACCTGCGCCATGCGGTCCCTCATCTGCTCCACGTGGTCCACCATAGTGGGATGAGGGGATGGCCAACTATCCCACGCCTCCTTGGCGAGGTCGAGGAGTCCCCTTGGTCTTCTCCCGTACAGCAGCTAGAAGGGGAAGAAACCCGTGGAGGCTTGGGGCACTTCACGGACTGCGAACAGGACGTGGGGCAGGAGCTGGTCCCAATGTTTCCCGTCGGTGACCATGGCCTTCTTGAGCATTCTGATTTAGTGCATTGTTAAAACGTTCCACGAGCCCGTCAGTCTGGGGTTGGTACACCGATGTCCGGAGCTGCTTTTCCTGGAGGAAAGCAGTTCTTTGATCACCTGTGACATGAAACGGGATCCGTGGTCTGTGA
Organism: Gadus chalcogrammus; assembly: GCF_026213295.1. Classification (NCBI taxonomy): domain Eukaryota; kingdom Metazoa; phylum Chordata; class Actinopteri; order Gadiformes; family Gadidae; genus Gadus; species Gadus chalcogrammus. The sequence continues at coordinate 4,141,983 of NC_079434.1, read as the reverse complement.
GTACCTCCCTGGCTATCCCTACCCGACTGAACAGGAGCATCAGCTCCTGTTCAGTCCTCCCCCCCCCCCCGTCGGAAAAAAATCTGAGAACTCGGTGAGAGGGGAGCTCTCAGCTTCTCCTGGTGGGCCGGTCTGCTCGGTGGCCGTCAGGGTATCCGGAGTGTCCAGGGGGGGTCCCGAGGGGGTTCCTCCCATCGAGTGGCCTGGGATGCCCGCTGGGGTGGGGCCATCTCCCTTGGGTCCGTCGTCCTCTGTAGACGATTCTGCTGGGGTTGAGTGGACCACCCTATCCCCATAAGTGGGTCTGCCGGTTTGTTCGTGCCGTCGTGCCGGACCCCGCAGTGGTCGGTAACCCTGTTCGGGGTTCAATCCCGGCCCATGCCGTATACATCCCTCGGGAGGTCCGCACTAACACATGGCAGGTCTCGTGTGTGTGGGTGTCCCCGTGCACACAGGCGGCCTCTATGGGCTCCCCTCGCCGTCCCCCAGCTAGGTCGGGGCGTAGGAGGGTCACGACACTGCCGGTATCCAAGAGGGCCCGAGTGTCCTTATTCCCTACCCGCACTGGGAGGGTTGGGGCCCCGGGCTTCTGATGCGCCCAACAGGTGGTCAGGAGACACGGCCCTGACCGTCCCTCATCGGCGAAGGCTGGCGGCATGGATACGTCCCGGTTTCTGGGACACTGTCGGGCTAGGTGTCCGGTCCGTACGTACTGAAGCACTGTCTATCCTCTTGGGGCTTCTGGGAGAGGGTCTGCGGTCTCGGTGTGGGTGCTCGTGGCAAAGGATTCGGTCCTCGTCGGTCCCGATGCGTCTTGGTGGGTCGCGAGGGGTTTGGGACGCTAAAACTCAGCTGTTGAGCCACCTGCCAGTTCTCCAGTTGCCGGACCAGCTCATCTATCGTGTCGGGGTGGTTGGTGGCGAGGGTTCTTCGGGCGTCTGGCGGGAGCTGACGGACGGAATTGTCTATTAAAACCCTGTCGGCTGCCAGGGCTTGGTCCCGCTGCTGACGCTGGGTGGTGGCTGCGGCGGCGGCTCCATCCGGGTTCTGCATTGGCGGGTGGGTTGGTAAACCTGAGTGGTCCGTAGCGTGGTCAGGCTGCCCGCATCCTCCACCATATGTGACGACACGGCCCCAGGAATGTCTCTCTCACTCAGGTAATCACCATACGCCAAGGTCCGTTCAAAGCCCAATAAGGCGTTTATTCATTGAACAACGGAAAACCACGTGGGTCTGTGCCCAACGCGGGGATAGCAAAAATCATACTGACTCCGTGAGCCACGGTAGAGTCCAGGTGATTGTCTCTATGACCGGGCCGGTCTCGTCCATGGAGAGGGAGGTCACTCCCGTCGGTAGCGCTCTTCCAGCAGTGCGTTCCGTGTTGGCGTACGTCGTCCGGGCGTGCGGGTTCCCTCGGGACCACTGGGGGAAGGTCCGCTAGATTGACCCTTCTACCCGTCCGTATCGGGTCCTGGAGGTTCCCTGCTCCCTCTCGGACTCCCAGTTCTCCCCCTAAGACAAAATGTCACCGCCTTTCGAAGGGTTACCTGGTCTTCCGCGTCCTCCGCCGCAGGTGTTCTCTATTTGGGCCGATTAGGGTGACGCACTGGACGCTCTCTGGCTCCGACTGGTGGTTATCGGCGGTATATGCCATCCACCACCTCTCCCCTGGGCCGCCTGGCCCGAGGTGTTGGGACCGGGTTGCCACAACACACACACACAGGATAACAATGGCAGTGGTGAACATCATTCATTCGTGATTCTGATTCCCCACCAGTGATCCTACTGTGCAACAATGTCATTCATTGTCCTATCATTACCGCACGAATAATTTCTTATATATATATATATATATATATATATATATATAATAAATGCCTGTTGGGCTCTGTTTCTTGTTATGCTACCTGTGTGATGCATACAGTACAGTACTGTATGTATTCTCCTCCTGCAAAACAACTTTCCCCTTTGGGACATAAGAGATTGTTGAACTTAGATGAATATGTATATATATATATTTAAGAAAAAAAGCTTTGTTTGGGGTATCCATGATCTACCCATTGGGCAAGATGACATGATAGAACAATATGGAAGTAGAGTCGCTAGCAGCCTGAGCGCGGTGGTCGCTGCTTCAGCCCCGCGGGGAATGGAAGACTTAAACACAATACTGTGAAAATCAGGTCAGCTGCGCGCCTCACTGCTCGTCTCGAGGATGTGGGTTGAATGTTAAGATGGGGGGGGGGGGGGGGGGTTGGTTTAAAGAACACATGACAGGAAGACTCAAGGGAAGAATTGTGTGCTACAATTACATATATATATATAGCAGGATGCATGAAGACGCAATGAATGTATGCACACACACATTCAAACGCACAGATGAATAACTACATCCATCAGTTATACATACATCCACATATTAACAGACATAGGCAAATATGGACACACACGTGCACATGCTTTGGCACACACGCACACACACTGACACAGAGTAAGATACACATGCACACTTTGACGCAGACAAACGTACAAACTACGATGAACAGACTAACACACACACATATTGTATGCGTGTGATTTTTGTAACAAACACGCATCCACAGACACATATAATAGTGGACACACACATATCCACAGACACATGTACTCAGAGACTCAGAGAGGTTGTGCTACTTTCAGAAATGATTCTCATTAAACCACTTGTAAGGAGAGAGAGAGAGAGAGAGAGAGAGAGAGAGAGAGAGAGAGAGAGAGAGAGAGAGAGAGAGAGAGAGAGAGAGAGAGAGAGAGAGAGAGAGAGAGAGAGAGAGAGAGAGAGAGAGAGAGAGAGAGAGAGAGAGAGAGAGCAGTTGATATGCCTATAATAATGTTTTTGTGTGGGTTTCTTCCAGGTCTACAATCAGATGCTGAAGCGCTACGCTGAGCTGGAGGACAGAATCCTACAGGAAAACTAGTATTAGCTCCGTCAATCACATACGTCTTCCTATAACACCTGATTGGCGTCTAGGATTTGTAAAGCATCGCGTAATTTTTGCGACTCAAGTTCTGGTGATGATTGTAGGAGTTGATTTTAGGTCAGAGCTGAACTGAAATCCCTGCTGGGACCCACCCATGCTCAGAATGTATAATGAATGCACTCACGGTATTGTAAGACGCTTCTGTAAAAGCATCCATCAAATGGTATGTATAGTCTTCTGAGTGAGTCAAAATTACAGAGGTACATGACCTTGAAACATTGAAATATACCAGAGAGGTGATTGGCCATGGAGTAAGAGAATCTGAAGATCTATTCAGTTTGTGATTGGTTGAGTTGCAACAGGAACAGACACTAGTTACTGAATTACAATTGCTTGTTTCTTTAGATTAACTTTTGTGTTTCTTTCCTATTAATTAGTGGTAGCTTTTGATATTCTTCTATTTTTCTTATTTTCACTGATTAAATTAAGCATTAATTACCCACCAGTCTGTATCAGCTTTGTCACACAAGTCAAGAAACCTCAAATTATTTCTGTGTTCGGTTGTTGTTGCTGCCAGCTGCGATTGTGCCCATAATTAGATTAGTAATCTCAGTTGGTTCTTCAATTAATGGGAACCTTCAGGAAGATCATGTCTGAAATAGTTTTGCTTATTATTAATTACTTTCCATGTTTGAGACACCAAGATAAAGACAACATTTTGATTTATGTTTTGGTCGACTATCACTGCCTCCTGTCTCTCTTCTTGAAGGTGCTATGAATTTAATATTAAAGAACTATACTTAGTTTAATTTTAACCACTGAAATGCAGGGCGGGAGGAGGCAGGAGTTTGTATGTTTTGGTGTTGTTTAGTTTCAGAATGTTGCTTTCTTCAGTTCTCTTCTGTTTTGGCTCATTGAAACCCTAAATTCATACATGCAGCATCTTACATTTCTATCTTTAGTTTTTTATTCAAACTTTAACATAAAAACCCAATCACATAAGAAGACAAAATCGTTGTTTTTTTTTGTTTTAGGGTACCAACAATGGTCATAATTAAACCTAACTGAAGAGTTGTTCAGATTCTGATTCAGGAAGCTTACAAGTCTCTAAAGGAGGTGACAGAAAAACGAGACTTACATCCAAACATAAACTCATACACTATCAACAGCACATCCACAGCAGACAGTAAAGCAGAGCGAAACTTTGTAAAAAGTTAAGAATAACTTTTTTATATTTTTTGTTTTAGATGCTAAAATACAGGTTTATTATCAGGATTCTTTTATTGTAAATGCCAACCGCAGTTTTAACATAGGAGTTCTTATAAGTGTGCTGGGACTTTAACTGTCAGCGAGCCCTTAAATTTGAAGCTCAAAAGACACAGTAGTCAATAGTTGGCATTCAATTGTGTTAATTCTACTTCATTCGTGTTTGCAGATAATACAGTACGCTTATAAAGAATCGTATAGTTCCCTGAGTTCTATACTGACATTGAAGTTTGACTGTCTCAAGTGTACAGACAGCAGAGCCCTCAGCACCACCCAGCACCCATATGAGACTGAGGCCTGTCGCCTGTTTCCACCCACTCTTCTGTCTGTCTTTGAAACAGGAGATCTAGTCATTCAGCGCACGCTTTTATCGCAAGTTAGGCTGCCCACAATCCAACCATACCATCACAATTGGAGTAGCTAAATCTTCGCTGTTCTGTACATTCAGGCCCTTTAGACCATTGGAATCAGTTATGTATGTTGGTGCATGAAGGGAGAAATCTTCTATGAGGGTGAAATGATTGATGAACAAATTAATGAACAAATTAAATAAAAGTCAATATATTAAAAAGTAAGACATTACAGTCTTCAATGCAGTCATCTGTCATGCAGTCAACTCATTTTCATTGGTCACTATTTGATATTGAAAATGCCGACATCCATAAGCAATTCATTTTATTTCAATGAATGCAAAATTAAAAGAGCAAAAGTTTTTGGTCAGTGTGAATTTTCTCTTGCAAGGCTAACTTGCCATAACCTCAGTGAAGGACTCATTATAATTAGTCTTTTTTTTATTGATTTGTTTTATTTTTTCAATTAGGATGTTAAGTAGTCAAATTGGACCTTTGCAGAAACATGTTGTTGGCATCCGGTCAGTTGAACCAACCAATCAACTGACAGTAGTCTGTGTAATTATAAGCTGCAAGTTGATTTGTTGATTGGTTTGTTGATTGGTTTATTTTCAAGTGCAGAGAAAAATGTCAACTCTAAAAATTTAAAGGGTTATTGTGTGTTCATTGAGGGATGATTCTGAATTAAATTTTAACTGTATAGTCTCCATCTATATAATTTGTGTCAAATAAATCTTGATAGGATCAGTAAAACAAACAAATATTGTGTATTTCTTATGAATACAATAATTGTTCTCATATTTTTTACTAAACATATGAAAAATAAAGAGAATAAAGGTTTATTATGGTTAAAAAAGAAAAATTGAAGCGTAATGTATTAATACAAATAATATTAATAATTGGTCAGTTTACAAGGAATTACTTTGGCATCCAAGCAGCTAGCTAGCCATCTGATCGGGTTATTATATATTCCCACATATAGTCTGTATATGTTGTAACGATTCCCGTCCATAATATGTTTTTAGCTAATATGATAATAATATGATAATATGTTTTAGATTTAAGGCTTAACTGTCAGTCTTCCTCTTCTGGTACAATGTGTCGTTTTGTACACAAGGACGCATAACGTGTTTTTATATTGCACAAACACAACAGTTCAAGGCCTCCTAAATCTCTCTGGATCTTCTGTGTCTAATACTTAACATGGCAAACCAAACTTTATTAAATGTTGTGTGTGTGTGTGTGTGTGTGTGTGTGTGTGTGTGTGTGTGTGTGTGTGTGTGTGTGTGTGTGTGTGTGTCTAACTGACAGATCCATTTCGTGCTCATCACCCTTTTTCCAGAGCCATCTGTAACGAGGTCCATTGCCACACTACTCCTAGGGGGATTTAATGCGCTCCTCCACACAAAAGAAGCAGGTTGGCGATGTTGAAAGCCCGTTTATTGTAGAAGTTTGTCGACGATGAACCTGCTGCTCCATGTTACCATGCAGGAGATCTCTCCCGGAGTGTGTGGAGATGGCTGGTTCAACCCATTCACACTGATTACGCAATGTGCAACAGGTGTTCAGCCTCACCCAGCCTCAGAGTACTAGGCAGGTCAGGTGAGGCCGCTTAAACCAGCCATCATCCACACACACTCCACGGTATCACACGTGTGTCGCACGCACACAGCATGTCGGCATGAGGTGAATGTCAGAACAGCTCTCGTCTTCAGGGCCGGATTTGTCTGTACCTTTCCCTATCTATCGTCACACTCTAAAAATACCTTTTATGCTGGCTCTCTAATGCACTCTTCCAGCTCTTTCTCCTCAAATGCATGTATTCATTTATCTGCCTCTGCCGTCACTCTCGTGTCTCTTACAGTTATCTGCTCAGTCCCTCTCCCCATTCTCCTCTCTCTCTCCCTCCCGCTGTTCCTCGCTCTCTGATCCTCCCTCTGTCCATCTCTCTCGCTCTCGCTTTCTCTTTCTTCCACCTTCCCCTCTTCGGTCATTATTCTCGGCTCTATATGATCCATAGGTTACATACTTGCATGCAAACAACATTACCTTAATGAGTGTGTGTGTGTGTGTGTCTGTGTGTGTGTGTGTGTGTGTGTGTGTGTGTGTGTGTGTGTGTGTGTGTGTGTGTGTGTGTGTGTGTGTGTGTGTGTGTGTGTGTGTGTGTGTGTGTGTGTGTGTGTGTGTGTCTGTTTTCAGGTGGGTTTGTTAGTTGTTCTCCAAAGTGCCTTATGCATGGGAGACCATAGATTGTTTAATTGACAGTACAGTGAGAGTGGACTGTGAGTGTGTGTCTGAGTGTGCTTGCGTGTACGTGCATGTGTGTAAGTATGTTAGCTGCGGCAGAGAGAAAGGGGGGAGGTTTGGGGGATGTAGTGTGTGAGTTCAAATGAGGAGACTGCCACTGCAGAGACTAGTCACGTGTGTCTGTGTGTGCGTATGTGTGCAGTGTCCTGAAATGACTCTGGAACACAGTCCCAGGCGCACAACAAAGCTAGGAGGATGGGATTCTAGGGCTGTGCATTGTGGGCGGCCAACAACATGCAATTTAGATACATTTGTATACACTATTTTATTTCAGGGTTGGCGTATTAAAAGACAAATGAGAGTGAGCGTGTGTGTGTTGTGTGTATCTGTGTGTGCACATGGGATACAGAGAAAACCCTTTGTCTTTCAACAGTCCCACAAAATCTTGGCATGTAATCAAAATAGATCAGACATGTCACTATGAAGATATAAAGTAATCAATAAACATAAGTAAAAGTAGACGCAATATGTGAGGATCCCTGTCTTATTTTATTTACTGTTAAACCCATTGGGGACCTTTTGGAGAGTGAGTATGGATTTGCTGTAAGCTCAATTGATAGATCATACATACTGTAATAGGCTAGCTCTCAAGTTTTGATAATAATAAATTCAGCTTCTACATCAAGATAACGATTCATCCCTCGATCTTCAAAATACAACAAACTTTCTGGGGACCCATGATGCCTTGGGGACTGCGCCAGCACGGACATGTTGTGTTGAGATCGGGTGGTTGGCAAAGAGCAGGTAATCATAGGTAAGATATTAGACGGTCTATGGTGGCTCAAGAGCACTGGCATTGTTCCATTACAGTAAACAAGGCAACAATACAACAAATTAATTAGCTTGTGTTTCTGAATGCGTGGGAGAGGCCAAGCTGACGACGAGCCGAGAACCGTGATACCAACGCAAATTAACTATTTATTTCATGATCTTGCATCGTTGCTCATGATTTTGTACGATTTTGTGATAAAAACGACTTTGCAAGATAGTAAACCTTTACTACGAAGTCAACACCCAGCTGATTATTTTGTGTGTATTAAAGTTTAAAAATTCAACTCGGTGTAAGGTATTTTGTTACACTTTAAATCTAAAGAATAATCTAAATCTCAAACGTGCCCAGCGCTTTGGACAACAGCCATCAGAAAAGTGCAGAACCAGACTAGAATCTAAGAGCAGGGGTATAAAGTTAGCATGTAGTTGTATTTTCCGTCATTCCCTTTCAGTAGGCTATTTGCTTTACTGGAAGGCAGTAAATATTACAGCCATATTGGGGTGTGAACACATTCTGAATAATCCATTCAAAAAAGTTATGGTTCCATCGCAATATTATGTCAGAACTCACAATGACAAAGATATATTATTGAAATTCAATACTTACCTGTGAATTATCAATGAAAAAGTGGACACATGCACAATTTTCACTCTGTATATGGCTCATGGAAACATGGGCTGTTCACAGAGGTGTCAAGTAACTAAGTACAAATACTTCGTTACCTTACTTAAGTAGAGAATTTGGGTATCTGTACTTTATAAACTTTTTAAAAATGGCCTTGTTACTCCTATTTAATTTTGGCTTGTTTTTATTCCGCCGGTGTTCAAAAAAAACAAAAACCTATTCAGATAATTCGCGCCAATCGGATAGAGTGAATTTGATTGGTTGGATGAGAATAGAAACATATACCATTCTGACACCCTATTGGTTTATACGCGATACATGGCACCTGCGCATGACCAGAGCCCGTCTACATTCTCTGACTTGACATAAATCGCGCCACATTCCAGCTTCTACATCCCTGGCCGTACCTGGAAGAATTTTTTGAAATGGTTGGATGCAAAAACAACTCAGTTCTTACTCGTTACATCTTAAATTCCTGCAGCTAGGCTTGGAACATACATTTACATTCCCAATAAAGGCTTTTGATAACATGCCTCTGAAGTTTGACTTTTTGCACCATTCCAATACTAGTCATCATATCTTCCGCTCCATGAAACGCATGTTAATGCTCAGTAGTACACATATATGGTTCTTGAATGTATTTGCATTGTACTAATATGCGTTAATTTTCAATGGGCATAAATGTGTCTGAAACAGGTGCATCCCAATTTTTTCAACATTAACATTATAGTCATTAGATGGCCCTTAGTAAAATGTTTTTTTTGGGGAAGTGGGGCAGTGTGCTATAGAGGTGTGCTGTGTGTGTCACTAATTCACAGATGGGATACATGCAGAGACCAAATTCCTTGTATGTGTGAGCATACTTGGCAAAAAAAGCTGAATTATATAGGCCCCTGTGGCACTTTGGCATTGGCATTTTTTTCCCCTTGCATTACTTTTACTTTAATACTTTAAGTAGTTTTGAAACCAGTACTTTTATACTTTTACTTAAGTAAAAAGCTTGAGTTGATACTTCAACTTCTACAGAAGTATTTTTAAACGCTAGTATCTATACTTCTACTTGAGTAATGAATGTGAATACTTTTGACACCTCTGGCTGTTCATGACAGTACAATGAGCATTATCACATTTTGTCACCCAAATAGCGTTTTAACTAATGATACTATATATATACTATATTTTATATATACTATATTTTAAATAGATCCTAAGAGATCTGACGAGATGTAATCTTACCAAAGAATGTGATGATGAAAATCTTCCAACAGAATTTGTTTTACTTTGTTCCATTTGAGAAATATTGGCCAATAAAGGTGGAGCAGTAGCCCATTTTTCTTATATGACCATTTTGTTATTGTATAAAAAAACATACGACTATTAATAGGTGGATACCAATAACCCCCACTACTAATAAACCCAAATTGTAGTACTGCACCCAAAGGTGGTGCTATTTAAAAAGATTATGAACTAGCCTTATTTCTCCTTACGAGATTGACCTGGACTCAAATTTCTTTCATCATATTAATCTCTAAAATCAGATGCATCTTTTTCACCCTGGTCTTTGTTATTGTATAACTACGGCTATCATTAGGTGGATACAATTAACTGTGCACATTTTCCGATCTGTACTCTTTAAAGAAAGCCCTAAATTCTCGTGAAATGTGTGCTTGGAGTTTTTTTCAGGCAATCAAAATTCCGGCTCATTAGTTTCCAAGAATCTGACTGCCAAGACACAGTAGGGCATTATGGGGAACTTCTTTTTAACAATTTTTCCTTCATAATGAACTCTGTTATATTTAGATTTCTTCCGCTAGTGTTCTTGACAAAAACTTTTATTTCCCCAGAATCTCAAAGATTTTTCAGGTATTTACTTTTAAGAAAGCCCTTAATTCATTTGAGAAATTTTTGCTTGGAGTTTTCTGGATGATGTGTGCTTATCAATAGACATTTTGACCATTTGAATGAGGGTTTGTCAGTGGCTCAATGGGATAATGCCTTGTACTGGTGATCCTTAGTTTGAGAGTTCGAAACCCGATTAGACAATTATGAACAAGCTGAACATCACATTCGGCCACTGCTCTGCAGCCCAGTCACCTGAAAGCCGAGGCACAGTCTGCCATTAAGGGGAACATCAACATCTTTCCTGCAAAAACATGCTCCCAAAAAAATTGTTTGTCTGTAAATCATTGCTACAAGTCTATTTTTAATAACGTGATGGTCCCATTAACTATCTAGTTTCTGTAGATTTTCCGAAAATGTATGGTCTGTTGACATCAAATTTTGGATGATGGTGGCGACTCTACTTGAGTTGAACGTGTCATGCAATGTTGGTGCAGGGTAGCTCAGTGGCCGTGTTCCTCATTATGTTTATCGCATAACCCTGCAGGCTGTAATAAGAATTGCAATCCGCGCCTATATGGTCATAAAGTAATCTGCCCCATGGTCATAATCTAGAACTGTTGTTGTTTAACTCCAATTATTTTGCCAGTATCTTTCGTCGTTACTATATCAGATGCAGATATGGCAAGTGGTGTTGCACCTGTGATTAACAGTGTTGTAGTTTCTGTTAAAAAAACACCATTTGAGAACAACTTGGCCCGGACAGATCGGACACAAACATTATCCAACAAACGAAGGATAGGGGGAAAACTTACAACAGAACTTTCGCTCGAGCATGGTAAGAAAATAAAGAATGGCTATTGTTGCTCAAAGAGAAACACCGTTTTTTGTTTCCCATGTCTACTTTTTCGAGCAAGTGTGTGCAAAGAGGACAAGGGAATGTATGTACCACGGGTGTGAGTGATGTGAAGCAATCATATATACATATAATAAGATATAATACAATACAAAATATGGATATAATGTACAACATATAAAAAAACATAAATTGTGGGTGTGGTCATAGACGAGTAGTTTCTGCCCCACTGAAATGTAGGGTCACCGCACGCTACTGAATAGTAGTATTGTAGCGTCAACATCTGGGATATTTTGGGATGGGGTTAGCATCCCTCCTGTGTGCATTGGTATCAAGGCACTACCGAGAGTAGCAACTTTTCAGTATAACTCATCAAACAAACACATACAAATTCTTGGATATGTTCAGTGTCTGTAACGTGATACAGATGTGGTATTTATCCCATTAAAGTGACACGGTGTGATACTTTATTACAGTACAAGGAGAGCGCTTTGGGACGACATCACAGTAAAGTGATACAGATATGGTACCACAGTAGAGTGGTACAGATTTGGTACTTTTTCACAGTACAGCAATGCAGATATTGTACTGTATCACAGTAAATACAGATATGGTACTTTATCCCAGTACAGGGATACAGATTGGGTACTGTATCACAGTACAGTGGTACAGACATGGTAGTGAATCAAAGTACAGTGGTACAGATTGGGTACTGTATCACAGTACAGTGGTACAGACATGGTAGGGAATCACAGTACAGTGATACAGATATGGTACTTTATCACAGTCCAGTGATACAGATGGGGTACTGTATCACAGTACAGTGGGATATATATGGTACTTTATCACAGTCCAGTGATATAGATGGTGTACTGTATCACAGTACAGTGGGATAGATATGTTAGTGAATCACAGATGGGGTACAGTATAGTGATAAAGTTGTGGTATTTTACCACAGTACAGCAAAACAGGTGTGGTAATTGATGGCAGTTTAATGATAAAGTCTTGGAACTTTACCATAGTACAGTGAAACTGGTGTGGTACTTTATGGCAGTATAGTGATAAAGTAAATGAACTTTACCACAGTACAGCAATATAGCTGCTGCTGCGGTGTAGTGATACAGATGTGGTACGTCGTTGCAGTACAGGGATAAAGTTATGCTACTTTATTGCTGTACAGCAATATAGGTGTAAATTGTTTACGAGGTCCCCGGCGGCATGGCAATGGACGGCCTTGCTGAGAAGCCCTTAAACCCGGGTCTGATTTGAAGGCCGAGGACAGCAGGTCCAAGGGCCGATGACTGCTTACTGGAGCCGGGGCCCAGATGTAACGACTGTCTGTGTCATGTTGTCACGCTAAAAGGAGAGGGTAAGTGAGGAGACCTCCTTTCCATTCTTTTTGTTCTTTCTCTCGCACTCTTTCTTCCTCTCACTATGAATACGATTATCGTTGTTCTCTCGTGTTGACCCTCATTAGTGAAGGAAGGAATCCCTGCTCTTTCGTCTTGCTTTTCCTCAAATTGTTAGTCTGTCTATGAGCTCCCACCTACCACACTCTCATTATTCAACCTGCTCTGGTCACTCTCCCTCCCTCTCTCACCTTTTACTCATCCACAGTCTCCTCGTTCATTCTCTTCCCTTCTTTTCTATGCTTTCCCTTCTTCTTCAATTCCATTCCGTGAGCCTTTTCTCAATCTACTCTCCAAACTGTTTGCCCCACTCTCATCCCCTCACTTCACACTTTTAAGAATATTTGTCCTCCACCCCACCCCACCCTCCTCTCCCCTTCCACCATCCTTTGCTCCCACCTTTGCCTCCTCAATCTCTGCGTGGCTCTCTCTCCTATCGCTCTGTTTTAATCTTCGGTTCTCTCCACCGCCGGGCGTTTGCTCCATATCGATTTGTTTCTTTTGAGGCGTTTACCTGGTGAGCATTGATTTCCCCTTCCGCGGCGGGAAAACTCTACCTTGGTGTCCTAGCACCTTCTGCACTGCTTGGATGTTGTAGAACGTCTGTACCATGACTTCATATTCTATTGATTGAATCTGCTTCGGAATGCAGAAATGGCCGTGGATACTGTGCGACCTAAGGGCCAAGGATCTCTGCACCCCTCACGGAATCTTAGCAGGTCCCCAGGAATCTCAGGAAGGATTCCTGGAAAATAATCAAAGACAGAGGGTACATGGTTCGTTGGCTGGTTCAGTGAGTCCAATGAAGGCCGAAGCTGTGATGAAAGCTTTCGCAAATATCTGACTGTCTGCCTCTTTTTTTGTCCTCTTTCCCTCTCTACAGAGCTAAAGTCATGCAAGGATTAGTCAGACAGGAGTTATTCAGGGACTACAGTCATTCGGGGACTACAGTCATTCTCACTCTCGCTCTCTCTCTCTCTCTCTCTCTCTCTCTCTCTCTCTCTCTCTCTCTCTCTCTCTCTCTCTCTCTCTCTCTCTCTCTCTCTCTCTCTCTCTCTCTAAAGGCTTTAGCTTTATAGAAGGTCTCCTTTGGAGAGTCATCCTCTGGGGTGGAGGGTGGAGGAGGGGAGGGTGGAGGCCGGTCGCCCTCAAAGGAAAAAATAAAATAAAGGCAAATTTGGCCGGGCGCCCTTCCTCATTTTATGCTCACAACGTTTTCCACAATGAAAAGTTCCAAGCTTTCAGGTGACTTATTTATAAAAAATTGAAAAGAAAAGTGGAAGAGGAAAGGATAGCCCAACAAAAAGGTATGTCATCATATGATAACATGTTTCAAAACATGTTAAACATAGATGTGACTTGACTTTTTTCAGAATATTTTCAAACTGGAAAGAGCCAGCCAGATAAAGAGGAGTCACCTCTCCCTCCATCATGTCCAAGGTCTCTCGAACGAAAACTTGCGGAGCAAAACGGCAGTGTTAGCTTATATCCGCCCCCACGCCGTGTGTCGGTCAAAGGTAAGAGCCACAGTATTCCAGCAATATCCCACGGTCAGGATGTCGGGAGGGAAGTAAGGTGGATTGAGACAAGAGGAAGGGCGAGGTAATCTGAGGTAAGGAGCAGCAGAATGTGCTCGTGATGACATGATGCATGCATGAGAGACATTAGTGTTCCCTCCTGTGGCCCCTCTGTAAAGGTCACCGTCAGCTCTCTGTTCAGAAGCCAATTGGGGAAAAATGGTTTCCAAGGAACCTTCAACACGCATGCACGCATGCACCCACACTTTAAAAAAGAAGGCAGCATAGATGTGTACCGGTGGCGGCTGCTCTGACGGATGCCAGCTAATTAGTTGGCTTTCAATCTGAATTTGGGCAATATCTGGTGCTGTAATACACAGGTTACATTCATAAAGGAACTGCAGCCATACAGGAACTAAAGTTACATAGGAACTACAGTGATACAGGAACTACAGTCAGAAATGAACTACAGCCATACAGAAACAGTCATAAAATAACTACTGCCATACAGGAACTATTCTCCTACATGAAATACAGTCATTCAGGAACTACAGGAACTACTGTCAGAAAGGAACAACAGTCAGAAATGAACTACAGCCATTCAAGCACAACAGTAAGAAAATAAGTACAGCCATACAGGAACTACTTTGAACTTCGCGTAGGCAACCGTCCTCCGCTTCGCGTCGGACGGTTCACGCCTCCACGTCGTCCATTAATTCCTGATAATGGACACCTCGTCGGGCATTATCCCTTACATAATGGACACCTCGAAGGGCATTATCCCGCTTATACCACGGTCACTTACCAACGGTGACCAAATTAAGACCATTAATTTATATTTTCATGCGTTTTACAATCCGAATATAAAGTTTTCCACAAAACATACATTTGTTTGCCTGGTTACGCCTGAGGGTCTGACTAATACCCGGAACCACCATTACACGCCCGTTGGGTTCTCATGCAACGGAAACGTTGTTCACTCCTCCAGTAATTAGGACGGGCCATAGCTACGACTTTAGAACGGGAGGTAGCGGGAGGTATTATAGTCCGCTCAGCTTTGTTTTGTTTCCCGTTGCTATGGTTACTACTATTTTAGAGACGATTCGCCAGCTAGCGCATTAATTGAGAACGGTAAACAGACAATTTGACGGAACTACTTGTCCGGGTGTCCGTATATCAGGAGTTAATGCACACCCTGCATCCAATCAGAATCGAGTATTCCCGCAGACCGTGGTATAAAGGCATGTAACCCTATTCTAGTCGTACATCTGAATTATCAACCCCATAAAAGGATCATATTAATAAGCCTTTAAATTTTAAATTCAGAATCAAATTGAGTTGACCTTGCCTCTCTGTGTCTGTTTCCCTCTGCATGTCTTCCTCTCCTTCTATCAGTTTCTGCCTCTATTCATCCATGACGCCTTCACACCTTTTTCCTTATTTCGTTCCTTATTTTCTCCCTGTTTCTCACCCTTTCTCGAGGCTTCTCTTGCTCTGCCTCTCAGCCTCTCCGTCTGTGGGGAGCTGTTCTCCCTGATGTTGGGCTGTCAGTCAGGCTCGTCTCTGTGTTTATTAATTAATCAACCCATAATGATCTGTTTTAATTAACCTCCCCGGGCCCAGCAAGACAGGTTTGTTTCCACACAGGGTTGTGTGTGTGAGTGTGTATAAATTGACAGATATGTGTGGCTGAATTCGACATCATGCCCCTAATTAATCCCTGTTCCTTTTTCTTCCCTTGTGCAACCTCCTGGAACCTCTGCTAATCAACGCCCAGATTAGTAATTAGCATATGCATTAATTGGACCAATTAACGTTGTCCTAATTTATTGATTTACACTGGGGGCCGAAGGCTGAAGAGCCGAACCCCTCTGGTCTGTCCTAAAATGATGTGTGTGTGGTGTTTGTGCGTATGTGTGTGTGTGTGTGTGTGTGTGTGTGTGTGTGTGTGTGTGTGTGTGTGTGTGTGTGTGTGTGTGTGTGTGTGTGTGTGTGTGTGTGTGTGTGTGTGTGTGTGTGTCTGAGAGAGCGAGAGCAGGTGGGTAGTGTTATACAATCCCTAATGATCTCTCTCTTGCTCTCTTTCTCTCTCGCCCCTTCCATTTTGCTCATGTATTTTCTGACCTTTTTCGATTTCCTTCTCTCCTCCCTGACCTTCTTATTTCTCTGGGTGTGCCCTCTGTCAATGACTCTTCCCTCACCCGCCTACCCACCGCTGGGTGCCAGGGTTGTTGGAGAGCTAGAGGGGGGGGGGGGGGGGTGCTTTTCCAAGAAAGATACAGTTTTTCCATGTAGAAATAATAACAATCCCCAAATGTCAGCATTAAGGGTGTACTCATTGTTCTACAGGGACTGCTAGAGTCACTGCACTACGTGAGTATAGCTTCTTAAATGTGTTCTTCAACTAGTCACTTTCAGCTTTGAAGCCCCTCCCAGCCAGTAGGCTGGTGTAAGGGATCCTGATATTTAAGTTGTGTGCTGTGTGCTTTTATCTACATTCTGTTGGTCAGTTGGTGGTGTGATGTGCTTTTCTGTTTGATTTGGATTGCCAATTACTTTTGACTCCACCCTGCTACTCCTGTCTTGATTTGAAAAAGGGATTGTTGCTGTTTGCGGACTCCTGGAGCCCTATAGTATATCATATTATATAATAAATTATATCATGGCCAAACGCTTGGTGCTGCAAGGATGATATTATGAACCCATAAACAAAACCTTTAGGTTCTCCGACGTCTCTGGTCCTAAATTAAGACTGGTGGTAGTGGTGATTATCTTGGCCATGGTTGAGAATGAATTGATGAAAGGAAACGTTGTTGTTAAAGGTTCCATGGCATACTACTTTATGGATGCTTTAATATAGATATTAGTCGTGTGGGCCCCTAACACAGTATTTTAAGACGTCCCCGAAATCCAGCTGTTGTGCAGAATTACAGCCACTTCGAGCCAGTTGCACATTGAGCTTTCCCCAAACGCGCCGTTTCAGTGTCTGTAGCTTTAATGCAAATGAGGAGGAGAGAGGCGGGTCAAGGAGGAGGGTGGGGGTGTGGCCCTGAGCAGCTTGCTGACAGGGTACCATGCGCTCTGTCTGGAGTGGTTGTATCGAAATGGCGAGGCGCACACAGCCTTTGGCCATGTTCTGTAAATATTCTAGAACACTCCGGGTCCTCCGGCGGGAGTCCTGGAGCTCTGTATCTAAATAATATCTTACTATAAATAGATATCTATATCATATAATATATATTATCACGGCCAAAGCTGTGTGCGCCTCCAGACGATATCATGATCTCAAACGACTGCGTCAGGTTCTCCGACGTCTCTGGTTCTTCAGCTTCCACATCAATCTAAAGTAGACTGAACCGCGACATGGAGGAGAATGGGATTGTTGCCCGCGATTGACTCCCGCCGGAGCCACCCTGCCGAGGCACAACCGCCTCGTCGCTGCCCGTTGCCCGCTGCCGAGGCACCACCGCCTCGGCATCAGCGCCATGCCTCAAAGAAGTGTACAACACTTGCGTTACAGTGTGTGTTATCACACATACACACACATGTGGCGCTCGCACGGTCGTAGTTCATTGTCTCATTGGCTGGCCAAATTCTCTGGGCGGGCAAGGCATAGAAGGGGGAGGTAGCTTGGCCCCTTATGACGACATATGGGGCCACATTCCAAATCAGCGCGCCTGAGTTTCCATTTTTTCAAAGGCGAGCAGGATACTTAGTGCTCGTTTTACAACAAACGTCAGTTTTAGCCATTCGGGGACCATGGGCAGACTAGGGGAACTCATATTAATGTTAGAAAATCTCATAATGTGAGATTTTAATGCCATGGGACCTTTAACAAGAGAGCGCCTCCTCCACCAATATGCTTAAAAAAAGTCTTCAAACCATTCAAACCAACCGCCTGATTGGAATTCTGTATCTACTCTCACCACGCCTTCGCTTTTGGTGTTAACCCACTGTTCTGGGCCCTATTCGTCACTGTTTTTATGCCAAGGCTTTTATTTTATTGAGCTGTCTTTATTTGTTAGTACTTCCCGTCGGACCGGATGTGGCTATTCCAGAAGTGAAACTGAGTTACATTAACACTATAGAAATCACATCTTCCACCATCCTAGTCTTGCTAGCTGTATGATTGCAATGTTTGTAAGTACTGCGGCTTGTTAGGTCCTTAGCTACGCATCAGCAGCATTATCTTGGTTATTGGGTCATCTATTTGCACCATTTTATTAGGGGTGCATCTGGATGCAACAATTTTTTTTATGCACGTTTCCATGCGTGATTTTCAGAAATATATCTATACATCTGGGTTTGCTACTCAGAGCCTGGGCAGTGTTGGACTGTAGCATCCGGGGGAAACTTATTATATACCGCTACGGTGTGTGGGCGGTGAAGCCCCGTCTGAGCAGAGATTCATTTAATACCCGCGTCCGAGGGTTAGGATTCCCGGTCACCTTTAGTATACCGCTACATACTTATGCACAAAGGCGGTATTAAGAAAGCATCCTAAAGTTGCCATGGGCCGTAACCATGCCGATAACACGCCTCCCTCCTTCCTAGAACTCTTAGCCCAAAACAGATTTTTTTAATCTCATTGTATTCGAATTCCCTCTGTCAGTGGGTTTAAAGCCTCTTTAAACTGTAATGGTTTTACTAGTGCTAGTGCACATATTGCTACTCGGTATCGGCAAGTACCCAAATGTAACTAGTTGTAAATCGGAGCATCCCTACGAAATGATGATAACTACCCACTGAACCTTACTAAATATATAGAGTTAATAACGTTCTTACTATTGAGTGTGGATACCGTCCATTTCACATATGAAATATTGAGGTTGAGGATCCTCTCATCTCATCTCATCTCATTTTCTTCCGCTTATCCGGGGTCGGGTCGCGGGGGGAGCAGCTCAAGCAGGGGGCCCCAGACTTCCCTTTCCCGGGCCACATTGACCAACTCTGACGGGGGGATCCCGAGGCGTTCCCAGGCCAGTGTTGAGATATAATCTCTCCACCTAGTCCTGGGTCTTCCCCGAGGTCTCCTCCCCACTGGACGTGCCTGAAACACCTCCCAAGGAAGGCGCCCAGTGGGCATCCTTACCAGATGCCCGAACCACCTCAGCTGACTCCTTTCTAAGTAAAGGAGCAGCGGCTCTAATCCGAGTTCCTCACGGATGGCTGAGCTTCTCACCCTATCCCTAAGGGAGACGCCAACCACCCTTCTGAGAAAACTCATCTCGGCCGCTTGTACCCGCGATCTCGTCCTTTCGGTCATCACCCAGCCCTCATGACCATAGGTGAGGATAGGAACGAAGATCGACCGGTAGATCGAGAGCTTTGCCTTGCGGCTCAGCTCTCTTTTCGTCACAACGGTGCGGTAAAGCGAACGCAATACCGCCCCCGCTGCTCCGATTCTCCGGCCAATCTCACGTTCCATAGTACCCTCACACGCGAACAAGACCCCGAGGTACTTGAACTCCTTCACTTGGGCTAAGGACTCATTTCCTACCCGGAGTAAGCAATCCATCGGTTTCCTGCTAAGAGTCATGGCCTCAGATTTAGCGGTGCTGATCCTCATCCCAGCCGCTTCACACTCGGCCGCCAGCCGATCCAGTGAGTGCTGAAGGTCACAGGCCGATGATCCCATGAGGACCACATCATCCGCAAAAAGCAGTGACGAGATCCTCAGACCACCGAACTGCAACCCCTCCCCACCACGACTACGCCTCGATATCCTGTCCATGTATATCACAAACAGGATTGGTGACAAGGCGCAGCCCTGGCGGAGCCCAGCACCCACCGAGAACGAAACTGACTGGCTGCCGAGGACGCGAACACAGCTCTCGCTTTGGGAGTACAGGGATTGGATGGCCCTGAGGATAGACCCCTTTACCCCATACTCCCGCAGCACCTCCCACAGTTTCTCCCGGGGGACCCGGTCATACGCCTTCTCCAGATCCACAAAACACATGTAGACCGGATGGGCATACTCCCAGGCCCCTCCCAGGTTGAGGATCCTCTAATGGAAAATAGTGTGAAATGTATGATTAGCCCCGGTGCTAATCATGTAGCACCAGGTCACCTAATTCTACCTCTGATCTTTTAATATTTGTTTTGATTAAATAGTAATTACTATGGATGTCTGATATTAATATATATTTTCGTCCAGCATGAAAATAGTCAGAAAACAATCCCATTCAAAATACATGGGTTTTACATTGTAGCACGAAAAAAGTCAGAAAATCTAGTCTCTGGGACACGATTCAATAGATTAATATTCAGTGACGAAATCAGATAATACCGGGTTGACAGCCAAGGACATGTGAGCCTCCAACTTCCTTCAAAATATATTAGTAATAAGTCACAAGAATGTATTATATATGGCAGAAATGTTGATCCAAATGTAATTTATGAGCAGGTAGGGTGTAAGCATCCCACCTTCATGTAGAATTTTGATTGCACCCGAAACCTTCCAGGCAAGTATCAAACCTGCTAACCCCAAGACATACCTCACTCCACCTTCCATGTTCATCTCCCTGTGTATGTGTTTGTGTGTGTGTTTGGGTCTCTCTCTTTCTCACTCTCTCCCCCTTGACTCTGTGTCACTCTTTAGCTGTGTTCGAAATCGTTCCCTATCATGGATGTAGTGCACTAAATAGGGTGCACGCCATTTTGTAGGGTGTTCGAATTCTCAGTGGTCCACTATATAGGGCACTATATAGTGGACTTAAAATAGGGTACATAAGATGTTCCCTACATGTTACTCCCGTATACCACAATGCAATGCGGTTGTGTTTTTCCGGAGGAAAATAAGAAGCTTAATAACCTAGAAAACGAATACATTTAATGATGGAGTCTCCGGCTTTTGTTTAGAAATGTCAACAATTTATTTGGGATTTAACATAGAAAATGTAACATTCAAAATTAATAAGAAAAACCTTGTTCAAGGAAATGTAACATTCAACATCAATACAACCTCCAGCTTTCCTCGAGAGTGCCCGGTTTGTTTACATGATATGGGCGCATCTGTCTGCGTCACACAAATAGCCGGCGCATTTACTGACGCAAATGACGTTTAGAAATGTTCAGCGTAGTGTCCGAATTCTCGTTCCCTATTCCCTATATAGTGCACTATATCATGTACACTATATAGGGAATAGGGAACGAGTGTATAGGGAACGATTTCGAACACAGCTTCTGTCTCTCCATCTCTGTCCATCTCTCTCTTTCTCTTTTGCTTCTGTGTCACTCTCTATCTCACTCTATCTCACTTTTACTAGCCCGCTCTCTGCATCTACCTTAATTATGAATTAACAATAACATCAATAATAATAGTTTAATAATAATGAGAAATAACAATGCACAGATTACTGATCAATCAAACATTAAACAAGTATGAAGAGGATCTCCTGCTCTCTCTCTCTCTCTCTCTCTCTCTCTCTCTCTCTCTCTCTCTCTCTCTCTCTCTCTCTCTCTCTCTCTCTCTCTCTCTCTCTCTCTCGGTTGATCTATGTTTTTAAGAGGCCATATTTCTGCTGCTGTTTTCTCCATGTAGATAGTGCTTACCGCTGCTTACTGCGATCACTCCCCACCAAACCATTACTCTGTCAGATGAGATTTATCCCCATTTTATCACAAATGCACGCCCACATGCGTTAATATATGCAGACACACAAACACACACACATTTTCACATGCAGCGGTACAAGAACACACAGGCGTTGCGTGACATTCAAGTTGACTTGAATGTTTACTCTGTGTTCACATGCATGTGACTGCACGCACACATGCATACAGTACATACACAAACGCACGAACACACAAACATACACATCACCTAATCTGCAGGAAGAGGTATGACAGCTCGCCACAACAATAAATCTTTGTGTCATAGTATGCTGACACAACACTACTGCCCCCAACACACAACAATATGCACATGCAGTCACACACACACACATGCATGCATGTATGCACACACATGCACATCCACACACACAGAGGTGAATGCACCATATGGTCAATAAACAACTCTTAATCCCACGCTTGAAAATACATTAATAATTTGAGGTTCAGCACTCATTAGATCCACACACATACAGACACACACATAAACACACCTGTGTGTCTGTGTTCTTGTCCTGGACATTCAAGCTGTTTTGCGGTGCATTTAAACGTGCACCCGTCCATGTATTACTTGCCCGCTAGCTTCCCCTTTCAGAGGTTTGCTTTGCACTGGGAGCTCTGCTGTCCCTGGTTGATTACTAGTGCTCTGATCAATTCCTTTGGAGTCTATGGTTAACCCTGTTTGCACACCGGAGCACACGCAGCACAAATCCCCTTTTGTTGTGTGGTGTGTATTGCGTTACAGTTAAAAAACAATCAAAGCTATCCTCTTTTCTTTCCCTATCTTTGAAAGACTGTTGAATATCTTAATATCTATCCATGATCCCCGTGTTGTGGATCAACAACGAAAAAGTCAAATAATTCCTTTCTCTGGATAATATAAGTATTTGCTGATAATTGTCTAAATGACGGGAATGTAAGGAGAAACACTTAAGAATAGGGCCAAAGCTTTCATGGCTGCAGTCGCCTGTAGACATAAATAGACATATATAGAGTCAGTCCTTTGAATGAGAAAGCCCTCTACTTTTCAACTTGACCTTCACCGAAAAAAATTCTTACAGTCAAAAGAGGAAGAACAGAAACGGTTTGTTTCTTTAAGATGTTCCAATTTAAACCACGCTTCCATTCTCTGAGTCTTCATGTGGGTAAATATTAGTTCAACCTTAACTCTGAACACATACTCCCTGCTTTGTGCCTCACATACAAATATAATATGTGCAGAGTGCCTATGCATCGATTTGATTTTCTCAATGGTTCTTCTGCCTTAAGTATCATTCCAGCTAGAGGAGTCACACGCATTCAACCATGGATTCTATACTTTTAAAAAGATTTGGAACTGGACAGCTCTAGGCCATGTCCGTGTTTCAAAACTGAAAGTGTTCCCATGAGCATATACTTATTCTTATTGTGTGCATATATATTTGTATGAGTGCCCGATGTCCTTTCTCTGTGTTTTCTCTGTAACCGTGATGTAACCCCATGTTTTACTAGGGATGAAAAAAGATGAACATCTTAGAGCTGGATACGTTCACAGAGTTTCTCAGTAAAACCAGCCTGATATAAATTGGAGTAACCATAAAGAACGTCTTCAAACAACAAGGCGCTGTATGTTGCATTGCTTCCCATTGTTAGGTTGGGTTATGTTTACCGAAACTAACCAACAACCGAGTTCACTTAGAAATCGCTCGAGACTCACGTCTTCAAGCGAAACAAGATTCATTTTTTTGTATTTTGCCATTGTTTGCATTTAGTTTCATGTGACTGTTCTTATCTTTACAAACGTACCCAAATTCAACTCAGGAAACACACTCTGGTTAGATTCAAATGGACCAGATATGCGAGCAGTGCAGGTTTGTTGATGACTGAAGGGGCCTCCGCGACCCCAGAGCCCCAGATAGGTCTGAAACATCGAGCCATATCCTAACTCCGTCCCTCAGTGGTATAAGGGTGTAACCAGCTTCTCCAGAGTCCTCCTTCTCCACCTCAACCAGAATGACCTGAGGATCATCTTAATGAACCTTTCCTGTTTATCTAGTCCGGCTTCTCAATCACTCATCGCCAGATCGTCAAACAGTCTACCTCCGTTAGCATTGTTCCTAGTTCTCATGTATCTTTCTCACTGCATTCGAGGTTGTCGGGTTCTAACCCTCTGCACCTGGCCAGACTACCACCTAGACAGGTGTTCCTCCACGCCAGCTTCCTGGTTCCTCCTCCGATCCGGCTGGCCTCCCGCATCAACAAACCTCTGCTCCTTTCCCATCGGATAATCATCCGTACTGTTACAACCCTCTGTGTCGTGCGTTTGACTCCTCCAACCTCGCGCCGTAACAAAGGGTATTCTGAATCCCAGGCGTCCTACTATGTTACGGCAGAACATCTAGGCTGAGATGGTACAGAGTCTGGGCCGGAAACAAGAAACGCAAGGGGCGGAGTGACACTTTGTTGCCTGCTTTTTATGGGGCTATACTACAGAAGAAAACATATTAGTTTGTGTGATGCCAGTCAACACAGTGTTGATTTGAAACACTTTCAGACACTTTTTACAGTTCACTACTGCTAACCAAGTTTATGTTTGCTAATTACGCACATACAGAGCCCGCCTAAAGCCACATGATTTATTGAAACAAATACGGAAATATGGATGAAATAATCACCCATATTTCAACTTCGAGTTTCGATATACATTTTGAGTTTGATTTGTGAGACTAGTCCAGTGGGAACGGTTCTTGCCCTTGAAATAGAATACATCTCAATGGGTTCATTTTTTGGGCACTACTGCCCTGTAGCTACTACACATGTATTAGTGTAGCTATAGGGTGCAAGCAGTCACAGAACTGTGCCTAGCTCCCTTTTTGTGCCTTGAGGATATGAGGATCTAAAGAATAAAGGCTGGTTCTGACATTGCCAAGAGTAGTATTTATATTGCAAACTCCATCTAGATAAATCCTAGTGGGTGTCTATGGCTGGGTACAGAGGAGTTCTCCCTCTCATCACTCTCTATTAGACCAGCCCAGACAGCCAGTACCTCTTGTCCTGAAGCCTCCAGTTCTATCAATTGTTCTTCCTCACATTTCTTTTGAACCCACAATCTGGAACAGGTCCACGGATCTCTGGTCCTGACTATTACAGTTATGGACACATACCGTCCCAAAAATGACCAAAAAAGACCAGCATGATCTTCCACACTTCCTACTGTTCTACTTAACCCTACCCTTTCGTTGTATGCCTAGGATAAACAGCAATAAAACAAATCTCTGGAACATGAACGGGGAAGAGTTGTATTGTGTGTGATTGGTGATTCTCTACTCTAAGATTACAGATCAATGTTTTTGTAGTTTAATAGAGCTGGGTTCTGAGAGTGAGTAAGTTCTTTCACCCTGTGGGTTTCAGGCGGAGGTAATCGAGCCGCAGCGCTACTGTGCTGCTGTTGGAATTCTCAAGCGACAATTTGTTACACGCTAATGTGTCCCAGCGGACCAGTGCCGATTCGTACGTTCCCTTAATGGTGTCTTAATGAAGTGCAATCGGAGCATCACACTACCTGCCTGTCTGTCTGTCTGTCTGTCTGTCTGTCTGTCTGTCTGTCTGTCTGTCTGTCTGTCTGTCTGTCTGTCTGTCTGTCTGCCCGTCTGTCTGTCTGCCCGTCTGCCCGTCTGCCCGTCTGCCCGTCTGCCCGTCTGCCCGTCCGTCCGTCCGTCCGTCCGTCCGTCCGTCCGTCCGTCCGTCCGTCCGTCCGTCCGTCCGTCCGTCCGTCCGTCCGTCCGTCCGTCCGTCCGTCCGTCCGTCCGTCCGTCCGTCCGTCCGTCCGTCTGTCTGTCTGTCTGTCTGTCTGTCTGTCTGTCTGTCTGTCTGTCTTTCTTATGCCTCTTGTTACATCTATATTTGTCTCTTTGTCCTCTGTTTTACCACCCCTGTCCCTCTCTCACTCTCTCCCTCTCTTTCTCCTGTTCATCATCCCTTGGACGCCCTTTCTTCACCTCTAACATCATGTCCCTATCCTCCGATGAACATTAAACTTTTATCACCCAACAAACACAGGAGATGGATTTTGTGTGGCCATGACATTCAGGTAAAAGATAATAGGAAATAATTATGACAGGAAGCTAGAGGTGATACCCACATCTAACAAAGGCAAAATATAAGTTGTGAATAAATTGTTTGTGTTTTATGGAATGAATGAATTCCTAAAATCGAAATAGCAGGTAAACAAAGAGAGTTGATAGATAATATGGTTTTGAGAGTCTTGATTAAATGGTTGTCGTTGGTAATGTTTTTTTAATGTTTTTTGTCTTTTGTCTTTGTCTGTTTTTCATGAGCGCACTAAGTGTGAACCGAGTACATGCTAGACAATTACATTACAACTTGGCTACAGATCCATGAAAAGCATATGTCCTCTATCTGTATAGCGGTGATCTCTGAGTTCACCTACATTTAAAAGAGGGTATTGACAGAGAGATTGAGAGATGGGGTGGGGGCAGAGGAAGAAAGAAAGAAAAGGACTGATAGACAGACAAACAGATAGCAAATAAGAGCAGGAGAGACAGAGAGCACGCGAGTTTAAGAAAGATAGAAGCATTGAGAGAGAGAAAGGCTTGGTGGAAATAGAGGGAGAGAGCGAGGGGAGAAAAAGGAAAGAAAGAAAGGAGATATACACATAGAAATAGAGAGAGGGGTGGGTGTGGTTGATATAACACTGCCACTCTGATGTGTGTGTGTGCGTGTGTGTGAGTGACTCATTAAAGCATGCGCGAGGCCAAGTCATAAAACATTAGAGGGCGAAGATGAGAGGAGAGGAGAAAGGGAAGGCAGGTGGGGGGAGATGAGGAAGAGGAAGAGTGTGTATGGAGGGGAGGGGGTTGAGATCAGAAGGCAAACGTGGAGAGAGGACAAGAAAGGAGAGGAAGATTTAAAAGGAGAGGACAGAAGAGAGGGACGTAACTATCTACTCTTAGAGAGTAGAATCTAAGAAGGCATCTGAGAAATGTGTGACTCTGTGCAGTGTTGTGTGTGTGTGTGTGTATGTGTGTGTGTGTGTGTGTGTGTGTGTGTGTGTGTGTGTGTGTGTGTGTGTGTGTGTGTGTTTGTGTGTGTGTGTGTGTGTGTGTGTGTGTGTGTGTGTGTGTGTGTGTGTGTGTGTGTGTGTGTGTGTGTTTTACGTGTCTATCTTTGCATTGATATCCACCAGGATGTGTCACAATCTCTTCCAGAACTGTCTGTGATTCTCTGATCCCTGCTCTCATCAATGCTTTTCTTCAGTTTAGCTAAGATTATGGGCCCTATCTTGCATCCGGCGCAATTGACTTTCTACACTGACGCATGTGTCGTTGCTAGTTTGCAACTGGCGCTGAGCGTTCTTTTCCCTCCACCGCCATGCGTCAGTAAATTAGGGAATGATCTTGCGCCCCAAGGGGCGGTTCGGCAAAAGGAGGAGGCGTGTTCTGGCGCAAACATTCCCTGGTGCTATTTTGCAGTTTCGGAAAACAATTCCGCCACAAACCAGGAAATACTTGGTTTAAAGTCAGTGGCGCGTTGTTCAGATGCTATTTTAAGGGCGCATGCATAATGTTGCTTGTGCACCTTGCGCATAATGCCTACACGTTGCTTCCCTCATCTACCTAGCCACACATTCTTGGTAAATTATTTGGGAAAGAACAGCGGTAATAAGTTGTACTTTTAAATCAATGCATCTGCAAACACCGTACAGCAAACACATATTTTCTTGATACAGACATCGTGTACAAGCCCATAACTTTTAGAATTGTTGAGTATTTGATCGTGAGAAAACATTGTATTACCGTGAGTGAGTATGAAAAAGAATGAATGAATGCGGGCGCGCGTGTGTGTATGTGTCAAATAATTAATAAATGTGTGCGTCCATCTGCTTAAACACACGCAACCTAAACACGTAACACATAATACAGTCCATGGCAATGTATATTAACGGGGGGACACATGCATATTAGGAACACAAGTCGATAACGATAATGCCATATTATTTGGCCATAAACTGAGCAATTTGAAGTTCGAAATTCATGTGGTCATGCATCTGTCTCATCGGAGACTGCAAATGCCCTGTCAAAATATCAACTCGTCAGATTCAAATGCGCTCATGGCCCTTAAAGGGGATGGGAGATGGCACTCTCATTGGTTTATTGCACGTTACGCCCAAACCACACCTACGGGTAATTAGGCTACTTCAGACCAACCCTTTTTAGATTTGCGCCAGGCGCAAGATTAATTTATGCGCCGGTAAAATAGCAACATCGCCATAGAACCGCTCACAAAGCTACTTGCGCTTGGTGCTTCTCACTTGCGTTTTAGACCGTTAAAATAGGGCCCTAGAACCATGTACGAACA
>NC_079434.1:4106615-4109115 GCF_026213295.1 Gadus chalcogrammus | reverse complement strand
TGCGTTAACGCCGTTAATAACGCGTTTAACTGACAGCTCTAATATATATATATATATATATATATATATATATGTTATATACAATGTATGTCTGTTAGATATTTTCTATTACGGCACACACTTGTTGCAAGATCCTTAGCATAAAAAAAGTCTGAATGTCTGCCTCCCTGTCTTGCTCTATCTAATATTATAGAGCTATTATCTATCTTATTATGTTATTTTATATTTGATTGTTTTTTTTGCCGACAATATATATATATATGTATGAATTACAATGCCTCCCACAAATAACAAATATGCTTCTGTTTTAAATCGTTTCTTTTAAAAACTTTCGAATGACATTTAAGACGGTGTGAGAGCTACTAATGTTTTCAGAGGTGTTGTGTCATTGGAGCTCATGGCAGATCAAAACATGCTTTCAGACACACTTATACAATAATAATAATAATAATAATAATAGAGCTAGCTGGCTGATTTTCTATCCATACATAACATAAACTGGAATATGTATTATATTAACATAGCATTGCATCAGATGACACAAACCAGGCAAATCGTGACGTGTGTGTGTATGTTTGTGTGTGTGTCTGTGTGTGTCTATGTGTGTGTGTGTGCGTGTGTAACTTGTGTATCTGCATGTATCCCTGCCTGCTAGCAAGTGGGTGTTCACATGTGTGTGTGTATGCATGCCTGATTGTGTATGCTTGCCTGATAGTGTATGTGCTTGAATGTGTGTGTGTGTGTGTGTGTGTGTGTATGTGTTCTCTTCCTCACACCTCACCACATCCAAGTCGCTGAAACTTGTGTAACGATGAACCTCCAGTGACCGCGTGGATATTTAAAGCCCGGTTGAAGAAGTATTATTCACAATACTGCTGGGATTGCTCGAAGTTGCCACATTATGTTCAGAATGTCAGCTGAAAGAGTCATAGCCACACACACACACACACACACACACACACACACACACACACACACACACACACACACACACACACACACACACACACACACACACACACACACACACACACACACACACACACACACACACACACACACACACACGTTGTCTATGTTCTTTTTCCTATAGAAATGTGCCTCAAGTGCTCAAGGTAGAATGTATTGTATGGTATTTTTGTTATTCATCTCTGTGCTGCGTTCACAGACATGGTGTGAGCTTCCCTTTCTCTCTGTCTCTAACTGGAGGTAACATCTCTCTCAAGGACTCTCGTTCATTCTTCTTTTCACGAAGCACTGATGAGTCGGTGCCCGCGAGCCGATCAATACGGAGAGGGGAGGCATGGAGGGACATATCCACCTGGATATAGGACAGAGCGAGACGGAGATGAGATTGAAAGAATTGAAATGTGAGAAAAACACTACAACAACAGAACAACATGGAGGCATACCTGATAATAAGAAAACATCTATACATTAAGTTATTAATAGCTTTACACATCTGTTGCAAAGATGTCTTTAGTTTCAAATCCGCTTGTTATCATTGGAAATATAATTTGCTATTAGGAAGCCTAATTAAGGGGAGTATTTATCCAATAACTCGCAGGGATTCAGATGATTCATCATCATCAAATCATCAGGTAGGGGTGAGGCATCTTGCTCAATACTGCCTAAATTGGGGATCAAACCCAGAATCTGTTGGCCGGGGAGTAACTTTACTCCCCGGCCATGTGTCTGTGTGTGTGTGGGTGGATGTGTGTGTGTGTGTGTGTGTGTGTGTGTGTGTGTGTGTGTGTGTGTGTGTGTGTGTGTGTGTGTGTGTGTGTGTGTGTGTGTGTGTGTGTGTGTGTGTGTGTGTGTGTGTGTGTGTGTGTGTGTGTGTGTGTGTGTGTGTGTGTAAGAAGAAAATAAGTGCTAACTTATGTTCAATGAGTGGAGCTTAAATGTTTCAAGCAATCACCACTCTCGAGTCATAATGCTTCCTACTCACTTCAATAAGAGAGAGACGTGCATGAGTGCGTGTGTGAGGGTTTGTGCGTCAGAGTTGCATCTAACCATGAATAAAGGCATGCCAATAAGTATTGTATGTGTGTTTCTGTGCACTTGCCCGAAAATATCACAGACATCTATCTATAAATGTATCAATATGTCTATCTATCTATCGGTTTATCCCTTATATATATATGTATATGTGTACATATGTATGTTTGTATGTATGTATGTATGTATGTATGTATGTATGTATGTATGTATGTATGTATGTATGTATGTATGTATGTATGTATGTATGTATGTATGTATGTATGTATGTATGTATGTATGTATGTATGTATGTATGTATGTATGTATGTATGTATGTATGTATGTATGTATGTATCTATCTATCTATCTATCTATCTATCTATCTATCTATCTATCTATCTATCTATCTATCTATCTATCTATCTATCTATCTATCTATCTATCTATCTATCTATCTATCTATCTATCTATAGATCTATCCATCCATCCATCCATCCATATATATATATATATGTAT
>NC_079434.1:4096615-4101615 GCF_026213295.1 Gadus chalcogrammus | reverse complement strand
TCATTTATTGCTGTAATTAGTACCGAAACATGTACAACGTTTTAGAATAGATCCCAAGCACTGACTACCAAAATATAGGGAATTATAGTAGGCCTAGCCTATCTTTTAATCTTTGGTAGAAAAAAATAGTAAATTATTACTTGACAATTAGTTGCCTGTTAATTTGCATTAGTTGATGCGTATTACTGCATTGACTAATGCTTTCCACCACAATACCCGTACTATAGCATCACTGGCAGTGGCCTGCTGCTGCTGGGGGCTCACACTTATTTAGTTGTTTATAATACTTTCAGCTAGTTCTTGCAATGTGTTCGATATGTCTGTATTTCACCGGACATTGTTTGTGTTTTCGTAGTTATATTGTTGTTGTTGATGTCGCTGTTGATTGACAGTTGTTAGTGGCGGCATATTTCTATTTTTCATAAAGATTTCTTGATTTAATAAAAAAATATGACGACAATAACCTTTCATGTTTGATAAACAGGACCAGATGTGAGAAGCAGAATAAGAATTCTCATAAAACAATATAATATAGTGGCAACATGTACACTGCCCTAAAGTGGCATTAAGGCTGACTGACCCACTGAGTGAACTACATGGAGCAGCTCACCACTGAAGGTTAATTTTAGGTGACAATCAGTGTCCGATGTGAAGTGTGAAGTGTGAATTTTATCTTAAAGGAACAGTCCCAGATTTATCATAACCACACCGGGCGGCGATCCATTGAGGTGCTTTTACACCTCAATGGATCAGGTAAAACTGTAGTCGTAGACTATAAGCTGTGGGCTATGTGTTTATTGGTCAAGCCTCTGACTTTCAACTGCTATTGTGCTGCCTATGTATCCTTCAGCACAACAACTCTTAGCAGCATTCTTTCACATCATTTTCCATACATCTATACAAATATTGGGAATATACGTCTACATCATGTGAAATTCTTAAAATGTTTCCAGAGAAGGGAAATCCCAGCTCTGTGTTACCCGGTCTAACCGTGAATGTGTTGTGAAAACGATAGGCAAGAGTCGACGGC
The DNA here is from genome assembly GCF_026213295.1 of Gadus chalcogrammus. Taxonomy (NCBI): domain Eukaryota; kingdom Metazoa; phylum Chordata; class Actinopteri; order Gadiformes; family Gadidae; genus Gadus; species Gadus chalcogrammus. The sequence continues at coordinate 4,100,585 of NC_079434.1, read as the reverse complement.
ATTGCTTTGTGTTTGGCTGTGAAATTCAACCATTCAAAGCACAACGTGCTAACTATGCATTTCTTTGGACTAAAGCCTGTGTGTGTTTGTCAATGTGTTTGCCCATGCATGTGTTTCGGCCAAATTAGATTTAGTCAGATATCTTTATTTTAGTTACTAAGCAATGGAAAACACAAATTCAAGTGGTGGTCATTTGTCAGCATCATACTTGGTTTTCTGGTTTGTGTGGGGAATGTTCAATTGAGAGGATCAATCCTAGACGACACGCTCCTCTGAATGTTATTGTCTCTCTTTTTATCCTTGTTTGGCACTGTAATAAAATGACCCTCTCGGATCGGCTCCTAGTGAAACACCTCATGACTCAATGACTAAACTCTCAAACACAACGGTATGGCCATTTTTTTTTTCTTGGGAGGGGTGTAGGATAAATGTAGGGGTTAGAAGGGGAGTGGGTGGAGGAAGAGGAGCAGGAGGAGGAAGAGGAGAAGAGGGATGGGCTGCAGCCAGGATTTAAAGAGAGCCTGCATGTTTTTTTTGGAGGATGGAGTATATCCTAAGATTGATGAACCATGGGTTGAAGAGGGGCTGGGTTGGGTGGTTGAGGGGTGGGGGGGATGGGGGGGGGGTTAGGCTGGGTCAAGAGCAGCAGGGATAGGAGGAGGGAGAGGGGCTGATACAATGCAGGGTTTCAAAACAACCTGGATGGATACAGCTTGAGGAGCGCTGGATCTCTCCCTGAGACAGACCCCCCCAGACAGCCGCAGAACGGGGTCGTGGCTGGACACGGTGAACCCCTTTCACCCCAAAACGCCACCCCACCCTCCTCAAACCTAAGTGCCTGCTGGCAAGACAGGTGAATCAGGGATACCCCTATCTTTTGTGTCCCTTTTGCCACTTTCAGAATTCAAAAGGGAACACTGGATAGCTGGAAATCTCCATTTGTTAAATGTGTTAAATTCTTCCGACTGCATGTGAGGTCTCAGTGGAGGTAGGGCGAGGCCAGCAGCTTTGGCAGTGTAATCACATCAGGCAGAAGCAGAGCTAGGGACCACGGGTGACCCAGTCTGACCCCGAGATTAAAAAAGGGACAGATTCAGAGCTTCTCTGTGTTTTGTTGAATGTTATGTTTGTCAAGAAAATGTAACACTTGCATGCTATTTCTTTAAATGGTCCCAGCAGAGAAGAGGTTATATTCACCAAATCATCGCAGGTTAGATGCCGTGGACAGCTGGCATGTCACCAGCCATATGTCCAGTCAAACAGCTCTTTAACAAGATGTGTTAATCCCCCCTTCTCCCCCAATAATGCAAGTCACCCTCCATCTGGGGGATATGGATAGGAAACCGTATTTATAGAATAAATCAATATTGCATGCAATCCAATGTTAAAGTTTCGTACTGAGGTACATGAGACAATTCATTAATTATTAAAGAAACAATTAATGATCATGTGAATAATTCATGTAGTCCTACACATTTTTATATTTATACCCATCGTAGGAAAACACCATGACATCAACACACACATTCCAAAACATGAACACACAGAGTGAACAAAATCACATGAACAAAATGTTGATCTCCTTCGGTTGGCAACCGTTAGGGCTGGGTTATATGGAGGGATGTATTATCACAATAATTATGGGGCATTCGCACGATAGCTTTAAATATCCCAATATGCTGAATTCAAAATATCAAAATCTTACTGAGGGTCATTACATTTAAGTATGAATTTTTACTTTCTCTTCCTTTCTCATTTAAACCTTATTTTTATAATTTGAAGGGCATATCTTCTCATCTCAGTAATTCATTCGATAAAAAAATGGGTATAATGCTGAGTAAATTTCTTAATTTCAAGACGATTCGGTGCCATTTAAAGACCATAAGCAATGATATCGAATTTTGCCCCAGCCATAGCCACGATACAATTCAAGCTGAAAGGTATGAATCAATAACGATGAATTATGGTCTGGATCCCTTCCCATCGGTCATGTCTGTCCACTCCTGAAATATCCCCATATCTCCGCTGACCTGCTTCTGCAAACACCAGGTAGAGGATGAGAGATGAGGGGGTGGGGGTATTAAGAGTACGATGGGGTCCCTGCAATTTATTACCCCCCCCCCTCACACTCACATGAACTCTCACAAGTGGATGAACAAATACATTCACACATTTTAAGGATTTCCCTTACAACTGATTTACCTTCCGGTGAACCAGACATTTTGTGAACAACCAGTCCGCTAGTCTGGAGAAACAAGAACCACACCGTTTGAGTGCCGCAGAGTTAAATCCTTCAGCGGTAGCTCCATCTCGGTCATTCATCCATGAGTATTATTCTATGTCTAATAAAAAAAGGTATTTAAACAACAACGCGCCGGACCTGTACATAGTTACTACCTGGCGCGAAGAGCGCTATTGAGAACTGTGAACCGGATTTAATACAATTATGAAATGCAGAATTAGATGATCTGGGAAACTACATAGTGATTAAGGTTTGTTTATTAGGGCTGTTAAAAGCATGGTATAATTAATGTATGCATGTTCGATATATTGGCAGAAATGCTTTTCTCAGCGAGAAAATAACTCTCTTTTACAGACAATTATTTATGTTGCAAACAACCAAGCACAGCCATGACGACATGACATTGTGACACACAAACAACACACACTGCACACCACTCTGCGCTGACACACACACCATCAGCTCGAACTCTCTCTAACACACACACACACACACACACACACACATAGACACACACCACTTTCTCACTATCACAAACACCCTCTTCTCTCCCTCTCTCAAACACCCCCCTTCCCCCCCCCCCCCCACACACACATAGACCCTTAACCCTCTCTCACACACACACTCACTCTTTCACACAAAAAATCCCCTCTCTCTCCCTGCTCACTCATTCTCTCTCTCGCAGCCTCACCCCTCTCTCTCCTCTCTCTCTCTCTCTCTCTCTCTCTCTCTCTCTCTCTCTCTCTCTCTCTCTCTCTCTCTCTCTCTCTCTCTCTCTCTCTCCCTCTCCCTCTCCCTGTCTCTCTCTCTCCCTCTCCCTGTCTCTCTCTCTCTCCCCCCCTCTCTCCCTCTCTATCTATCGCTCTGCATTAGCGCTAAGGGCTAGCCATGCTGTACCTCCATTGTTTTCCTCTCTCTTTCCTGATGGAGCGAGAGATGGATGATATTGTGTTGTACCCTGGACACGGCCCAGCATCCCCTCAGGCGGGCAGCAGCGAGGGGATGGACCGGTGCCAAACACGCTCTAATCTTTACTTAAGCAGTTCACACGCTTTTAAGGACAATTCACACACTCAGGGCTTTTATACCATGGTGTTATGCTTGTTGTTTACTTTCATGGTTTCTGTAGAGTTTGTGTGCATGCACTTCTTTGTGTGTGTGTACAATGATTTTTTGTGTGCATTTGTGTGTTTGTTTGCACTACTGTGTCTGTGTTTTTGTATGCTTGCATGTGTGTGTGTCTGCCTATTTGTTTGTGTGCACTTGTTGTGTGTGTGTGTGTGTGTGTGTGTGTGTGTGTGTGTGTGTGTGTGTGTGTGTGTGTGTGTGTGTGTGTGTGTGTGTGTGTGTGTGTGTGTGTGTGTGTGTGTGTGTGTGTGTGTGTGTGTATGTGTGTGCTTATAACAAGATGATTTGCAGTTGTCCAGAAATGGAGAATGAGTCAGTCTTACAGTGATGGAGTGAGGGATTTAGAAATACCCTTGAGCGAGGCACTTGAAGCACTTTACATGAGCTTTTAATCAGACAACAGCAGAAGGCTGTTTGTTGGGACCTAAAGATGACTGAAGACATTTTTCTACTTTGATTGTACTATAGCAACCACTTATGTTTTTACTAATCAACCATGTATGCACTTCAAAAATCTGTCAGCTTTTGTAGACCACACCACATATTCCACAGATTTTCTGATAGCCTACTTGTTTCCTCCTTTTCTCCATTCAAAGTTGG
>NC_079434.1:4074115-4086615 GCF_026213295.1 Gadus chalcogrammus | reverse complement strand
TGAGCATGATGCATTCATGATTATCATTTATGATTATTTAAATGCAGCACTCAGGCAGGTTGACATTAACATATTGTTCCACTTGCTTGGGTTGTGTGTGGTGGAGCTTGCTTGCTCTCTCCAGTCTACTAATGATGATGACGATGATGATGATGATGATGATGATGATGATGATGATGATGATGATGATGATGATGATGATGATGATGTCTCTCATACAGACCCTTCTAGAGCTGGTCTAACACCACCAGAACCCCAACTTTGAATTCCAGACATAATCCCATTGAAATGTCTCATAATGATATCATATATAAGTATTACAAGTACATGTCGTTTATAATTCAGGTTGCTAAATACATATTTGTCAATCCCTGATCACGATAGCCGCATTTTTTCATGGTTAATTTTAATGAACGATCTCACCGTCTTAAAGCATAATTGTATGCTAATATTTCCAGTTATTGACTTAATTCCAAGCATTTTCTTCAATAAATGAAACGGGCTGTTTGGTTATTCAGCTTTGACATGAATGAACCACGGCCGTTTGTTTCTGTAGCGGGTGGTTAGCTCTCTCTCTCTTTCTCTCCCACTTTCACTCCCCATCTCTCTCCCACCCTTCCTCTCTCTCCCCCCCTCTCTCCCTCTCTCTCCCTCTCTATCCGCCCTGTCTCTTTCACTCTCTCTCCCGCTCTATTCGCCCTGTCTCTTTCACTCTCTCTCCCTCTCTATTCGCCCTCTCTCTTCCCCTCTCTCTCCCTCTCTCTCTCTCTCTCCCTCTCTCCCTCTCTCTCTCTCTCTCTCTCTCTCTCTCTCTCTCTCTCTCTCTCTCTCTCTCTCTCTCTCTCTCCCTCTCTCCCTCTCTCTCTCTCTCCTCTCTCTCTCTCTCTCTCTCTTCTCTCTCTCTCTCGCTCTCTCTCTCTCTCTCTCTCCCCCTCTCTCTCTCTCTCTCTCTCTCTCTCTCTCTCTCTCTCTCTCTCTCTCTCTCTCTCTCTCTCTCTCTCTCTCTCTCTCTATTTCTCTCTCACTCTCTCTCTCTCTATTTCCCTCTCACTCTCTCGCTCTCTTTTCGCCCTCTCTCCCTCTCTCTCTGGCTCTTGCTCCGCTAAGCTGCGCGCTAATCGGGCTCTTTCATAGCTTCACACACACACTTGTGTTACCACCAGCCCTAATGAATTTTCAGTTAAAAAAAAATTTGGAGGGAGACTTCCAGCGATGGCTGGCCGGGGTCCAGAGTGTCTGGCTGCGGAGGCACTGCCTCGCCACACTGCTGCCAGGACTCACCAGCGTTTGGCTGGAAGAGCGCTTTTCCAAATGCCACCCTGCGCTTCCCCGCACACCGCATCCAAAACTGGGTTGTGGCGATAATTATACCGTGGTTCTTGGATTAATTAGCGCCGACAGCTGATGGTTTTTATATCGTACTGAATTGTAGTGTCGGGACTAATTTAATTCCGCTACTTCTGTTGTGAGCCCCATGCCCCGCCACCACCACCACCACGTCCTTGTCCCCTAAGCCAGGACAGTTGAAGAAAACAAGCTCATAGCAGGAGGAACATGATACCCTGTTCATCTAGAGACGTGTTTTGCTTGCGTTTTATTTTAATTATTTATCATTTTGGAAAAAGTAAATCTTTCACGTCTGCGCCAGCGGGCTCTGATGCTCGTTGCCACCGCCGACTGACGTTGACTAAAAGAAGGTGCGATTCACCTTAAACGTCTGGCTCTTGTGTCCCTCGGGAGAGTTGTTTTCTCTCCAAGAAGCAGAGGAGCCTAGACGACACGTGTCATCTCTTCAGCAAAAACCCCTGTAGGATTACAGCTATTGTCAGGTTTTCTAGAAGGTTCTCAGCAGTGACCTCTGTCCCCCTGTATTGTATGAAAGCATTAAGGTAGCTCTAATGCATTATACTATCAACTGACACAGAACTGTACAACCTTTGGCCCGCCGTGTTCCAGAAACCACACAGAGGGAGACAGAGAAAGAGAAGGGTGGATCATGGATCCAACCATGGGCAGGATATGGTTGGCATCCATCCCCAATGGGGCAAAACAGCACTGGAGAGTGGCAGTAATGTTTGCTGGTCTTCACACTTATCTTTGCTCGTCTGTGTCAAGTTGGATAGTTATGTGTATGAACAAATTCATTAAAAACATGGCTGATGCCAGGGTGATTGAGTCACAGCCAAAAGGTTCTGAGGTCACACAGTCTACTTGTAGGCGTTCTGGAAGCTAACCAATGCATGCTACCTCTATGTGTGTGTATATGCATTCAGTCCGCTAAATGATTAAATAGCCTCGATGAGGGTTGTTGAATTTGTAGGAGTTGTGCTGGGTTTGGGTCGGGGTATGAGCCCCTTCTGGGTGTCTCTATTCAAGTATCTCAGACTAAAGACTGGCAGGTGCTAACGTTGGCGTCACCCACGGGTGTCGCTGTAGGGTTCCATCCTTTGTAGCATATGTACTAGAATTAGCCATAGCTCCAGCATCACTGAGAACCTGAGAAGACATTTGAGGCACCTCCACAATCTCAACACAGTTTGCAGCACTTGGTGTGTTCTGCAGGCACTAATTGTTCAAGGAGGCATGTTGAGCAGCAACATGAAACTCCAGTGGGAACAAAACCAAAAAGAGGGAAAAGCTACCAAATGTTACACAGAAGAGAGAAGAGCCATTAGCCTCCTTGGGAAGTGCAGATATTTAAGGTTTGTTCTCTTTATACAGTTATTCTCAATCATTTATACACGTTTTCTGAAACAATAGCTCAATTTCTCAAAACTCTAAACACAAACCTGAGAAGAGTTAATAATTTTGTCAAAACTCCACAAATTCTTCTCAAAACATTTTTTTTTTCCCCCAAACAGTAATAATACATATAGGCCTAGCGCATTTTTTTCTGGAAACTCAAAGCGCTCACAGTGAAGGGGAGGAACCTCACTAACCACCACCAATGTGACCCACTTAGGTGATGCACGGCAGCCAATCAGCGCCAGAACTCTCACCACACACGCTTGAGGTGGAGAGTGAGGGAATTAATGAATAAGCCAATTAATCAGGGGCATGATTAGGGGGGCAGATTGAATGAGCCTGGTTGGGTAGTTTTAGGACACTGGGGAATACCCAACTCAGCAATAAGTGCCCACGGATCTTTTAGACCTCAGTGAGTCAGGACCTCAGTTTTGTCTCCTCCGAAGGACGGCACCTTCCGCAGCACAGTGTCCCCTCTGCACTGGGGCATCGGGAATTGATGATTTTGGCCATTGGGAAGGGTGCCACCTACTGGCCAACACCCGAAACCATTCTGGACTCTTGTAGTTGATACATGAGCATGAAGTTTCCCGAATTGTGTGCAATTTTTGTGTGTATACTGTATAAACCATCGAGAAAAACTGTAAATACTATAAAAACAATATAGTCATAATTACTTATTTTTGTTGGCAGCGGGATCAAGGACCTGATCAACAATTATGTGGATGTGTCTGTGTTTCAATGTGTGTTGGTGGTGAATCACTAGTAATAAATGTAGTTAAATTAGTAAAAGTTGTAAAAGTTGTGGTTGCTTTGCATTGTGGGAAAGACCTGAAAATACCTAATCGTTTGATTTGTCTCTCTATCTCTCTCTCTCTCTCTCTCTCTCTCTCTCTCTCTCTCTCTCTCTCTCTCTCTCTCTCTCTCTCTCTCTCTCACCCTCTCCCTCTCCCTCTCCCTCTCTCTCTCTCTCTCTCTCTCTCTCTCTCTCTCTCTCTCTCTCTCTCTCTCTCTCTCTCTCTCTCTCTCTCTCTCTCTCTCTCTCTATCAGGGCCAAGCCATGGGGAGGTGGACATGCGTGAGTGTCTGTACTACAACGTGAACTACGAGATAGAGAAGACGAACCAGAGCGGGGTGGAGCGCTGCGAGGGGGAGAAGGACAAGCGCTCCCACTGCTACGCCTCCTGGAGGAACACCTCAGGCAGCGTGGAGCTGGTGAAGAAGGGCTGCTGGCTCGACGACTACAACTGCTATGACCGGTACACACCACCACCACACACACACACACACACACACACACACACACACACACACACACACACACACACACACACACACACACACACACACACAAGAGGACGACGGTATGGCCTGTTTGTGTCTCCTGGAGGTGACAGGCCGTCCTCATCATCGCCGTGACAACATTCCTGTCATTCCACCGCCCCGTTTGTTGACGGGTGTGCAAATATATATGTAGCCCATTTTCATCCATTACTTGTTTTTGGATGTTGGAGTTGTAGTTCTATGGTAGATTCTATGATTTAAATCCGTTCTGTATGCATAGTTATAATCCAAATGTTCACATAGAAAAAGTTTAGATGATACCAGAAACTATATATATACCATGATTGATCCACTGATTTAAAAGTGAAGAAGTAAATGTTGGTGTTGAATAATGATACTTTTATTGTTTTACTTTTGCCCTTTTCTTTTTGCTATTTTCAACACAAACATCCCAAAAATGATAAGGGAGAGAGAGAGGGAGAGAGAGAGAGAGAGAGAGAGAGAGAGAGTCTACCATGAATCCAGAAATTGTCTGGTTTAGAAAGAAAATGTAATTGTATTTGACCTTCATTTAGTCCAAGGGCGCATTCTTTCTTTCCTTGCGTCCTTGGCAACGGGAGGATAATTTAAAGTAACTGTTGTTTGTGGAAAAAAAGCACTGTGGAGAATCAGACTTTGTGAGATGTGTTTTAAGCCAATATCTCTAACAAGGCTGACATGGTGATGCTTCCTGGCAATATACTTCAAGGTCTAACACACAGGATATAGCAGGTATATGTTGGCCTCTGGTATAATTACAGATGACGGCCACCTCACAGCTGCCTAAGAAGAGTAAACTAGCAAGATGATAGACAACTCTGCTGATTATATAATGACTGGTCCTGGTGATGGAATTGGAAAAGTATTGAGTAGCCCACATCCACTTAAACCATGTATCTTCTTTATAATAGAATATCCACAGCAATCATATTAACTTTGAGTTGAACATATTATCAACATGTTTATATGTCTTTATCGGCAGGGAGCTCGTAATATGATATGATATTAATTTTCTAGTGAGACATCAAGTTTGTTGTTTGTTTTTCACACAAAAATTCAGACACCCTCACATGGACAGCTTTTTTCCCAATCCTTACGTAATTCCCATTTAAATGGTATGTATTGGTAGATACATAGATAACTGAAGTCATGAGAGCGGGAGAGTGAGACCCTGAGCGAGTGTGAGAGAGATATGGAGACATAGAATGAGAGAAATAAAGGGAGTTAAAGTTTCTACCGCGCAAGGGAGAGAGAAAGAGTTGCCATCCATTGGGATGAATCACTCCTCTTCTAGAGATCAGCTGTCTGGAAAAGAAATCGATGCAAGATCCCGCCTGCTTGTTCGCATAAAATCCTAGTATCGCTGCTCCTTCCCTGAGCCACCCCAGCCATACCACGCACCATGCTTCCTAACTAGCTCTTACATGGCCACCAGTCATCTGAGGTGAATCCAGTATTAGTTTCTGCAATGCTAACGCTAAGGCGACTCTGCAATGCCGCTGTGAAGCCATCCCCTCTGTGGTCATGACCTGTCAATGAGAAATCCGGGCCATGACACCAGCGCTATGGTCATAATCAAGACCGTCATCGCCGTGGCCAGAACTACTGCGCGTCTCATCGCCTTGGTCACCATAGCGACGGCGATGCGTGAAGATGTGAGGCCATGATGCGTTATCGGGGTGCATCAACAGTGATGGACTACAGGGCGTCTCGTTAAGAACACCCATCCCAGGAGACGGGGACTGATTAGCTGTTGATGATGAGGCATCTGGAAATGGCATTCATCTCGTTTTCTCTCTCTCTCTCTCTCTCTCTCTCTCTCTCTCTCTCTCTCTCTCTCTCTCTCTCTCTCTCTCTCTCTCTCTCTCTCTCTCTCTCCCTCTCTCTCTCTTTCTCTCTCTCTCTCTCTCTCTCTTGCGCCACCTCTCGCTTACCCTCCTTCTCCCTCTGGTGGCTTTTTCATGTCCATGGTCCTCATGTTTGTCTATTAATATTTGTTCTTGATGGCCTTGACGTGTTCTGTATCCTTCTTTATCTGTCTCCTTTCTCTCTCTCTCCCTCTCTCTTGATCTCCCTCTCTCTGACAGTAGGGCTATGTCTCTTTCTCTATCCATTATAGACGAGTCCTATGTTTGTCTCTCACAAGTGTTGTCTCCCTGTCTTTCTGTGTCAGACTAGACTCTCTCTCAGGGGTGTCATCTCTCTCCCTCTCTCTCTCTCTCTCCCTCCCTCTCTCTCTCTCTCTCTCTCTCTCTCTCTCTCTCTCTCTCTCTCTCTCTCTCTCCCCCTCTCTCTCTCTCTCTCTCTCTCTCTCTCTCCCCCCCTCTCTCTCTCTCTCTCTCTCTCTCTCTCTCCTCTCTCTCTCTCTCTCCCTCTCTCTCTCTCTCTCTCTCCCTCTCTCTCTCTCTCTCTCTCTCTCTCTCTCTCTCTCTCTCTCTCTCTCTCTCTCTCTCGCTCCCGGAGCGTCCGGCCACCGCCAAAGCAGTCCGGCAGTGTATTCCGGGAGCTGAACTGCATTTAAAATGATCGTTCTGCCCGTTCTGCCTCCATGCTGTCTGCGGTCCAACCAAAACAAACTACAGTGACAGAGGCCGCACTTATCTTGCGAACTTAGACCCTACGTCATATGCTGCCCCTTGCAAGCCAACCCCCCTAAGCCACCCAGAGATTTCCACTGATGTCTAAACAACACCGATGGCTCCATAGAGAGCCTCAAGTCTGAATCACTCTCAGGGTCGAGCCTCCTGATACAAAGATGCTGAAAAAATGCAGAGGACATGTCTGAAAACGTTGAATACTAGCAGTGGAGGGGGTCTTTTATTTTCAAAACGTTTTGTTTCTTCTCCCTATTGTGTAGAACAGTGGTTCTCAAACTTTATATACCGCGTTACAACTCAGTAAATATTTTTCTCCCTAAGTGGCACAATTATGACCGATGTTATAAAATATTACAGAATACAACAGTGTGGCCTTGCAACCCTGTTCAGAACGCAGGATGCATTCCTTACAATTATATTATTTGTTGGTTACTGTTGACAACTGTACAAAGGGATAGAACTATAACCCCCCCCCACACACGCACACACACTCTCTCACACACACACACACACACACACACACACACACACACACACACACACACACACACACACAGAGCAAGGGGCAAGTTACAACATTAAGAATAACAACTGTTTTTCATTCACACACACACACACACACACACACACACACACACACACACACACACACACACACACACACACACACACACACACACACACACACACACACACACACACACACACACACACACACACACACACACACACACACGATACGTCCCCCTGTATTGTATACGAACTACCTGTTTGAAAATGTTAGGCTGAATACAGATAATATTAAATGTACTCAGTACATCACCACATACCACCTGTGCTCGGTCCACTGTCGCCCACTTCAGTTTTTTACAGTTCAGCTCGAAAGATTCTCCTCCTGTCCGCACACCTGTCCGGGAGCACGGATCAGGCACGATCACAGTGTTTTTGAGTGCCGTCAGTTTAGCTTGTAATCGTGGATGCGCGTGCTACAACCCAACCATGAAACAGGCTGATATTGAAACAAAAATGGATGTGCCTTTGAGTTTCTTTTTCAGTCTGGAGGAGAAGAATGGACAAACTAAATCCATTCACTCTCTCCTATCAGACACTGAGCAGGGAATCACCTATGCCAGTCAGATACAAAGGCGGGCTGTCCAGTATTATTCTGCTTTGTATAGCAGTGAATATACAGAAAAGGAAGAACCTCTGTAAGCCTTTTGTGAAGGATTACCTAAGGTGTCAAGTGAATTAAACTTGCTTCTTGAAAGACCTTTAGAGTCTCCACTCTGCACTGCAGAGCATGGATGGAAGAAACCCCTAGTGCTGATGGCTTGACTGTGGAGTTGTATAAAGCCTTTTGGGATGTTTTAAGAGACACATTTTAGAAGTCTTCAATGAAGGCCTGTCTGAGGGTGTTTGACCACTTTCCTGTCAGAGAGCAGTGATGACTTTGCTCCCAAAACGGGATAATGTCCATCTCACATGCAATGTTGTGGGTGTTTCTGGACCGATGGGTCGAAAAGTGGGGTTGAAAAGTTTTCTGTGACTAATTTCCTTTTTGGAGCATGGTTTGGGAAAAATAATAAAACAAAATGGCAACCACAACATTTTCTGGTGGGAGACGCCAAATGAATGAGTCTCAATCTCTGGTAGTAGGTACAACAAAGTGGAAGATAACCCAGGCCACCATGCAGTATCAGAGTTGGGCTGTAATGTCAAGTCTGTAACGTCAAAATTCAGATCTTATAAAACTATGAACAATTTGGAGACTTTTACCCGAGACATATTTTACATATTCTGATATTATTTAATGTCAATAAATGTAATTGAAAAATCTCTCTCTCTCTCTCTCTCTCTCTCTCTCTCTCTCTCTCTCTCTCTCTCTCTCTCTCTCTCTCTCTCTCTCTATCTATATATATATATATATATATATACATTTCAAACAGGAGTGTAATGTCTTAGTCTCTCTCTCTCTCTCTCTCTCTCTCTCTCTCTCTCTCTCTCTCTCTCTCTCTCTCTCTCTCTCTCTCTCTATATATATATATATATATACATTTCAAACAGGAGTGTAATGTCTTAGTCTCTCTCTCTCTCTCTCTCTCTCTCAGCCAGGAGTGTGTAGCGACGGAGGACAGTCATCAGGTCTTCTTCTGCTGCTGTGAGGGAAACTTCTGCAACGAGCGCTTCACCCACCAGCCCCCCAACGGACCGAGTGAGTGTGTGTGTGTCTGTAGTGCATTGTTATGTGATATTTTCTGTTAGCATAGTGATGGGAGACGTTTGTCCGTATTACCTATGTGTGTTTATGTGTTCAATATAAACATGATTATTATTCTGTTTTTGGCTTAACTTATAAACCATCTCTTTGTTTGTATTTGTGTGTGAGCATGTGTGACCGAGTGTTTGGGTGTCTTATTTGTTGATATGAACATAACATTATACTGTGTTACTAGCCACATTATAATTTACACTTTACACTTTATAATTAATGATTTAGATACTGTCTGTTTTGTTTGCCCTGTTTATTCCGTCTGTCTTTAATTTAGCATTTCCTTAAGCATTTACTTTAGCGTATTTTTTTTTTCTTTAGTACTTTGTAATCTTATTGTAGTGTATTTTACCCTGTTGGGCTGTTGATAGTAACAAAGGGATTTCCCCTCCGGGGGATTCATAAAGTTCTTATGTATCTATCTATCTATCTATAATCGTTATAATTATGTGTGTGTGTCTCTCTCAGCTTTCCAAAAACCTCCCCCCAGCTCCAGTGTGCTCAGTGTGAGTGTGTATTGCCTGCTGCCCATCACCACGCTGTCCCTGTTGCTGCTCTCCGCCCTCTGGATGTACCGCCACCGCAAGCCCCCGTACGGACACGTGGACATCATCGAGGTCAGGGCACACACACACACACACACACACAACCCCACGTACAAGGGCACATACAAAAGCTCCATGAAGATACAGGTGCAGACATTAAAACATCGATATACGCACACAGACACGCACACGTAGATACACGCATACACATACCGCACACATACAGGTACACACACACACACACACAAATATACACACATACATAAATAGAGGAACACACATAGATACACACATACGTTTTCAGACAGACAACCTGTACACAGGCAAACCGAGATTGTGTCTCTGCTCCCCCTTGTGTTGAGCTCGTGACACTGCAGTTTAGGAGAAGTCCAGTTCAATTTCGGATGGCATTTCAAGCCGCCATTAAAACATGGGCTGTCTTTATATAGCACTTCTCTAGCCCCTATAGGCACTCCAAGAACTTTCAATATAAAACCCCTCAGTCAATTCTAAATCACACTCGTAGGCTTTACAAGGTGACACCCTCCTTGTTACTAGTTAAGAGCTGCATTTTCTTGGATTTCAAGGTTTATCTAGGAGTGGCTGAAGAATCAAACTACCAACCCAAACTTGAAATTAATTTCCACATTCCAAACGGAGCATGCCTGCTCTCGATAGAACAATATAAATGATAAACAGTGTTGTGGCATTTTGCTGGAAGAATACTGTAGAATAGATTAGACTTGAACACAGTAGCGTTGAATACAGCAGAATAGAATAGACAACAGTATAGTAACTAGAAAATAGTATACAAAGACACATATCAGCACACACTTATGGTTAAGTGTTCATCTTACCAGGAATTGCATCAGTCTGATCTCTACATTCTGATGAATGAGTAAGTCTCTCACTCATGTCTTCTCTCTCTCCACAACGCTTCTCCCTGTAGGACCCGGGGCCAGGGCCCTCCTCCCCTCTGGTGGGGCTCAAACCCCTGCAGTTGCTGGAGATCAAAGCCAGGGGGCGCTTTGGCTGCGTGTGGAAGGCCCAGATGATGAACGAATATGTGGCAGTCAAGGTGTTCCCTATGCAGGTGTGTGTGACTGAAAGCTAATGGTGCACTTTCAGATCAAAATTTAGGTTTACCTTTTTATTCAAAGTCTTGGATAAAAGAGACGAGCCAATTAGTCATTGATGGAAGGAACCAGCAACTTTTGTTTGTAGTTACACTCTCTCTCTCTCTCTCTCTCTCTCTCTCTCTCTCTCTCTCTCTCTCTCTTTCTCTTTCTCACTCTCTCTCTCTCTCTCTCTCTCTCTCTCTCTCTCTCTCTCTCTCTCTCCAGGACAAGTTTTCCTGGGAGAGTGAGCGGGACATCTACGCCACGCCGGGCATGAGACACGAGAACCTTCTGCGCTACATCGGAGCGGAGCGCCGCGGCAGCAGCCTGGACAGCGAGCTATGGCTCATCACAGAGTTCCACGAGAGGGTGAGCGTGTGTGCGTGTGCGTGTGCGTGTGCGTGTGCGTGTGTGTGTGTGCGTGTGTGTGTGTGTGTGTGTGTGTGTGTGTGTGTGTGTGTGTGTGTGTGTGTGTGTTTTGTCCAGATAAGAATAAAATGTTATTTAAAACCGGCATTGTGTTGACCAATAGCCCCTTTGACATACACACACACACACACACACGCACGCACACAAACACACGCTCACACACTAGGGCAGGGTATCGTGGCCAATTTCCTAAATCGATTAGATTTCGATTCATAAGGTTCTGAATCTAATAATCACGATTCGAGTCGATTCGATTCGATTCGATCATATGAAAATGGCTCAACTGTGTTACAAAATACAAATGTAGGTTTTAAGTGCAAACTTGTAAATTGGACAGTTTAAACTTAAATCGATCTCATGCCCTGTGAATCGATATTGCAAAATTTAAATGAAATCGATTGAAAATCGATTAAATTGATTTTACCCAGCCCTATCGCACACATTCACAGATTGCACATAATTCTCTTAACCAACAGGACATTTTGTTCATGCAGACACACACGCACGCGCACGCGCACACACACACACACACACACACACAAAAAAAGACACACACTCACACACACACACACACAAAAAAAGACACACACACACACACACACACACACACACACACACACACACACACACACACACACACACACACACACACACACACACACACACACACACACACACAAATAAAATAAAGTAATGCAATGATGGTGTGTTCGTCATGGGGATGTATAAATAAGGACAGTCAGCCGTCCTCCAGGAGCTCATCCAACCCTCAACTGCAGTTTGTAGTTACACTCCCTTACACTCTCTCTCTCTCTCTCTCTCTCTCTCTCTCTCTCTCTCTCTCTCTCTCTCTCTCTCTCTCTCTGTCTTGGCTGTCAGCTGATAGCCATAGCCCCAACCCTAACGCCCCGTGCCCACTACCTCCGTCAGTTGTCCGTTGCCCATTGACTTTGAATGGGGACGGTCGCGCAATGCATTGTGGATCCGTCCGTTGACTTGGAGCGTTCGCCACCGTCAAAAAGTTGAAAAATGTTCAACTTTTTCGGCAGCGACGGATCCGTCATCCAATCAGATCGCGTATGCAAATTTAAGCACTGTGACGCGACTCGGGCTCTGACGATACTGGAAAGCGGGAAAGCGGGTAATCTTGCCTCGCAACAAGCAGGAAGAAGCGGGAAGAACCCGGCGAACCGATTTGATTGGCTGACGGATGCATCTGCAAAGACTACTCCCCCATCCGTCAGCCACGCCTTCTGACGTCCGTTGACTGACGGTGCAGTGGGCACGAGGCGTTAGGCCTCGTGCCCACTGCACCGCAAGATTACCCGCTTTCCCGCTTTCCAGTATCGTCAGAGCCCGAGTCGCGTCACAGTGCTTAAATTCATACGCGATCTGATTGGATGACGGATCCGTCGCTGCCGAAAAAGTTGAACATTTTTCAACTTTTTGACGGTGTGCGAACGCTCCAAGTCAA
>NC_079434.1:4059115-4066615 GCF_026213295.1 Gadus chalcogrammus | reverse complement strand
TTCTATATTTATTAGTTGTGTTGACGACTTGTAGTAAACATATTGATTGTACTTTTTTTTATTTTGTAGATTTGACAGTACATAATTAGGGTATACATTATGTTTCCAATAGGTTTTATTGAAGGATGTGCTGCCCGGTCAATGTTCCCCCACTAAGTCTGAAAAAAAATTATTATAAAGGTGGCAACTTTAAGGGATGGTAAATACAGAAACGCTGCAGTCTCAAGTGGGCCGTGGACCTATTGGTTTATTTTTTTATCCTTGTAGTTACATGCTGTTTGTCTCAGCGTGGTGCTGTTGCATAGAGCATACTGGAACCATGGCCCTTGTAAATAGTATTTTACCGTTGAACCGAATTGTTGATCCTCTTTCTAGACATTGTTCCCTCGACTAGACTAGCTGCTCTCTTCTATTCTCTTTGCTGTAGTCAAAGCTATTCTTGCTTCTCCCCTCTTCTTCCTCGCCTTTCCAGAATCCCTCTTCTTCATTCATCACAACCTGCTGGTTTTGCCTCTACTTGCCACTCCTCTCCCTCCTTCTTCTCTTTCTTTCTATACAGTGGGACCTTGGATCTCCTTGTTCTCCTGCGTGGACCCTCACAGCATTGTGTTCAGCCCACAGTCTCTGCTTGTACGATAGGCCTGAATGGAGGCAGGAGAAGGAAAGGAAATGAGAATAGCGATTGTAAATTCTATACAAAGAATTGAATTATACACTTCTCATTTGATGTTTGTAAGTGTAATTATTTCCTTTTCGAAACCAGGCTGTCTTTGAAAATATTAAAGATTTTCTAAAGAAGACGACATAAGTTCAGGGAAATAATTGTAACCCTCATATTTTATATAAGACTTACCTTGATAATCTGTGTCTGGGATCACAGTCAAAAGTGATCAGATGAAGACATAACACATTATAATACAATTATCCATGTGACAACCAAGCAACTAGATTTTTCCTTGACATGATATAAACTGTGCCATATCTTTAACTAATATTAGTCAGTTGATGCATTCCTTCTACATGTCGAGTTCAACTTAAATTAATATAAATTCGCTAACCAGCATTTTGAAACCACTATTTTTTGTATTGAAATGGTACAGTGCCATAGAATATGGTTGTGTTGACTGCCATGCTGGGAGTGCGTGTTGAGATCATAAGAATACCCACGGCGGTGTTACTATGCCACAAGGGAGGCGGAAGGGGAACTTCACTGTCTCTGCAATATCTTTCTTGCTTTTCTCTCATGTTTCTTCCATTTACATCTTCCATTCTTCATATCTGTGGGGTCATGTTCCTTGTCTCAAAGCAAGAAACAAAAAGGAAAGATGCATGGGAAAGTAAACACAGGTGGTACCTTCAATATTGTCCTCAAGTTCCGCCCTACAGTGAACCCCATAACATCAGCCATACATAAGGTTGTGATGAATATATGTATGTAACAGACATAACTTCTAGATATCTGGATAGAAAGCATACTTTATATGTTTGGCTACCAAAAGGCTCAATCAGAAAAAGGTTTTTTCACTAACAAAGCCAATTCTGCCAATATTTTGCAAACCCTTCAATGTATTCAAACCCCTACTGGACAGAAGCATTTGGAAATGGCATTATAGGTTTAGTTAATTCCCTAGTGACTCCATAAGTATTAACTGCTTTAATAACTGCTTTAATGTCCACCACAGTCTATGGCAGCATTACAGTATCTCGCCACATATTATCTGCTGATCTGGGTCTTTGGTTGTCTTTGTTGGTGCCTCTCTTCATCTCACTTTGCTTTATTCTCCTCCCTTTACACTTCTTCTTCTGCTCTTCTTCTTCTTCCTTCCCTGATCATTAGTAAATGAGGAAAAAAGTGTTCAATGATTTGCCTGTTAATCCCTTAGTGGTTTAATTTGTTAATCGTCCAATTTACAATTGAGTGATGAAACAAAATCCTTCAAATACTCAATAATGTGAATATGCATTGGTTGCGATTTACAAAATTGTACGAAAACACCCCTTCTCTCAGACTCACGGTCTAATAGGATTCAGTCACCCGTAAGAAGATAATCCTGAATCAGAATTAATTTATTTTGACCGGAATGTGTACTTTTATGATACATATTAACAGAAGACCAGCAGTATTCATCTCTGATGTAGAGCCAACAGTGAGTTAGTGAACAGTGAGACATACAGACAGATGCCATCAACAAGCACACTCATTTAATGAGTTGGATGGTAGGTGTTTCAGAAACCTATTACCTAATTTACAGCTTGACGGGCAGAAAAGTTGTGCTCAAGAGCACCATAGCGGACAGGAAATGGTACTATAGCACTTGATAACGTTTAAAATATTTGGAAATAAACACAATTTCAATTCCATTGGGTCTTTTAAGTTGTTGGTATGAGATAAATATATATACCTAACAACAGCTTATGAATAGATTGAAAAGACTCTTGAAAACACAGCTGTTCTTATTTATTTAGTTGTTGGATGTGATGTCCTTCTGCAATCTACGACTAAATGTAGCCTTTGAAACCTTATCAACGTGTGGGCAAACATGCTTCCAAGCCTAAACTGGCGTGGGGTGATATATTCAATTGCCCTGTCGGGTCAAACAATGGATGGGACGCTCAGCTGAGTTAGCCTCGGTTGAGTAAGCCTGGCAAGTTATGCTTCCATTCTACCGGCAAGTGATGCAGTAGCAACATATTTCAAATATTTAACAGACCTGTGAATTATATCAAAAACCAACAGTAACCTCATCCTGTGCAAAATGGCCTCTACCGAGTGAACTAAATCTACAGCTGAACTGTAGATTTTTTACCAAGTGAAACGTCAGTGAAAAGTCCATGGTTGTTTTTTTTTCCTGTAACAATCCACGACACTGGGATGATGATTGATGTCAGAAATAATGCTGTAATTATGAGAATTTCAATGTAAATTATGTTTCTAGTCAAGCCCATTTTATTTTAAGAGGCATGGGGAAGATATGCTACGATTTTAATTTGCTCAGCCATGTGGATGAATAACTGATCTTAGGTTTGATTCCCAAAGTGCACCCCTTGACAATGACAATGTGAACCCCAACCTGCTCGGCTTGGATTTCCTCTGGATAAATTGGAAGACTTGGATTCAAAGGACTTAAAGTTTATACAAATTATACCTGTATGGAGAGGGGAGTCATTCAGTGTGGATATTAATCTCCTCTATTACCATATCATACCAAAAGCTTCCATAATACATACATTACATAACTCCTGTAATTTGTGACCATATAGTCATTATTGTCAGTTTATTTAAGCATTTTAACCTAGGCTTTTTGTCTGGCTGTATTTCTTAGTTTCCTTTTCTGAATCATAAATCGAAGGAGAATCCCACTAAAGAGTAATGCCGGACATTATAATTCAACATAAAAACGGTATACACGCAATGCACACACAAATATATTTTTCGACATTTTCGAATATCCCAGTCTTCGACCACCAATGCAAACTGATGGGTTTCCTTGGTATTTGTCAAGGGGTTGGATGAACAAAGGGGTCCCCAGCTATTTGTCAATCGTTATTAATAAAGTGCTGTTTCCTCAGGGGAGGGAGAGAGAGAGGTCAACGACATCAAAGCAGTCGGATTTGACTCATCTGTCTCTGCACCTTGGTGGATTGGGGTGTGCAAGGCTGGCTGAGTCCTGATTTGAATGACATTTCCAAACTTTACATGTTAATCAAAAAAAAGCAAGGCCTACGTTGTTTGTTCGAAAATAGCACGGAATGGATCGTGATAGGACACAGAAATGGAAACATTTCAACTAGGTTCTATTTGTGTGTATTTATTGCATAAATTTGTAGTCATGAATCCACATCATGGAAGGAATGGGATTGTAATTAGATAAATAATGAAAAAGGTTTTAAGAGGTGAAATGCCAAATCAGGTATTGCTGGTCTTTGCAGAACTCAGGTCCGTCCTCCATCAACAATGGGGATGAATTTGTGAAATGTTAATCTTGTATCTTGTTTCGCGTTTTTAGCTGAGCTGTAGGACTGGCGAGGGACTATTTCTTATACTACTGATTCTCAACATGCTAATTAAAGAATTTTTAAACAAAAAGAAAAGATAGGCCAGAAATGCTATTTTACTGACCTAACAACCTTGACATTGGTGAAAACTGGTTTTGGTTCCGGTTTAAATTAAATAACTCTCATACGTGTACGTAGGAACTTCGGTTTTCTGTAGGATATATGCATATATCTACTATATCTATGAACATGATGGATTTTTTTTTCTCCAAAAAAAACTTTTGCGACATGCATTATTTAAAGAGGACAACACCATTTCCCCACCACCCCGTCCTTGAGGGAGAAGTAGAAACATGTCTTGTTATATATCCGGTTTAGACAAGATTCCATATTGTTTTTTACCAGCAAAGATCCTTCGAACATATCCATATAATTTGCAACAATGACTGAACATGCCTTTGTTATGTTTCTTATGCTTTTGGATTATCTTTTGTGGTGGTTCAAATTGAAAAACAAAAAAGACGACCAGGCTATAGAGACGAGGTAGTCTAGTTTTGAATACAATGAGGGAACTGTACTCTTGATGTGTGTATGTGCGTTCCTCCCTTGGTCTCTCTCTCTTCCTCTCTTTCTATCTCTCTCTCTCCACAGTGCCAGGACCATTGTATGAACGAATGTAGTGCTACCCCACAGGAGGCACATACACACACACACAACTAATTACTATTGAAAAAAACGGTGAAAAAAAAGGATTATCGCATCATTATCTTTTTGTATATAAAACAATAAAATAATGTAAATTAACTTCATCTGGAGCCCGTTGTCATGTTTTAACCCACCTGTTGCAAGTCCACCTCTGTAGACAAAGGTATATGATGTAGATTTCAGTTGTTTATACGCAGGTATTTTAATACAGTGTGCTTGGCCTCATGTGCCTAGCCCCAAACGGTAGACCCTGTACACAGGAACACTCTGGGGAATCTCTCATGTTTATTCAATATTCACACACTTCAACAAATAAACTATTGTGTAACACTATTCCTACTAGGGAAAAACTAGTTATTGCAAATGCCAAATCTAAACCAATATTAATTACAATTGGGATATGTGCTTTTGCCTGTGCTTAACAGTGTTTGAAGGCTGAAAATAAAAAAATATCCTTTCTGTGAAATAGCCTTCTTGTTTTGATGTCTGGCCTTGGGGTATTTGACATTATATATAACTAGAGTTTTTGCACGCGCATTGGGCGCGCTCAACTTCTAGTTGTAATTAAACCCATAGCAATAATGTGGAAACCCCAGTCGATAATGTGAACATTTTCTGAGCGCATAATATAATAACATTTTGCCTATAATGTTACAACGTATAACATTCGTTCACCAAAAACCAGTGCCAACATTTAAATATTTTTTAACCATTCAGCGAACAAAAGGCAACAGGCTGATTATCATTTTGGGGGCCACTCAATGACATGCAGAAGCGTCATCAACCACCCACTGAAGTGGTGTGAGAAAGACTGACTTTCTACTTCTCATTCATACATAATTTCCTACTGAGAAAATATTACCTCAGGGGTAGTATTATTCAGGAGATTTTCAGGGTACAAATGTCAGGTTATGTTAGCACTTTGAGATTTCTGAATGTAAAATGCTCTATAAATTAATATATTATTATATATTATTATTATTATATTATTATTATTATTATTATTATTATTATTATTATTATTATTATTATGTTGTTCTCACACTTATGGAAGAAATCAATGATTATATTCTATGGTAAACCATGATTATTAGGCCTAAACCATTATTATTAGGCCTAAATATCTAATGGTAGAAAACATCTGAAACGCCTCTGGATTCTAATCCAAGGCTTGATACGGTGCCTGGGAGTCTGGGGTCAGAGTGTAAATTAGAACCCCCCCCCCCCCCCCCCCCCAGGAGCCGGAGGCTATGGGGTCAATGCGTGCTGACCTCAGCCTGGTGTTTTAGATTAGCGTTGTTGACCACTCGCTTCAAGGAATCTATGACTTATCGGCCGTGGGCGGACACCCCAAACAAGAAACTGCTTTGTATGTGTGGATAAAAAGGACGCCGGGATCTGTTGATCGGCATTGCTTTGCAAACTACTCAGCTTTGTTGTTGCCTTTTTTAACGATAAAGTATTTTTGTCATACTTGCTCCGGACCCCCCGATTTCTTTTGCTCTCTTAGTTAGTCGAAGTGTTAGATCTCGGTTATTTCCCACAACACACTTACGGCCCATCAGCAGAATATCAGGGTTTACACGCGTGAAAGCAACTAGTGTGTGAGTATTTGATTACATTATAAAATTAGTCAATTTATGGTAACAGGGGTAATTGTTCAATGGAAAGGCTAGTATACTATGCATGCAAATCAATTATTAAATAGCTTTTTTTTGTTATTCAGGGCTGAAAAGTGCATTGACATTTTAAAATGCTTGAAAATAATAATCATCATTGAGATTAAAAATCTCTTCCAGTGTCCTGGTCAAGACAGGCAGCTGTAGCCTACAGTCACACATAGCAGTCCACAGGGGGGAAGGGGGATATCAATATCGCGAGACATTTCGGGAGGCTCAAGGGGGAGAGTAATATTACATCTCGTAATACGTCTTGTGGTGGACTCCATAGACATAATTCATCATATTGTGTTATTGACATGTTTTTGTTTTGTTATTGCGACACTGACACTGATCACGTGACTTGTGTGTTGATATGCCGGTCGGCGCGATGTTTGAAATTAAAGTTTTTCATATGACAAAATGAACGACCTGCCGCTGCTTGTCGAGGTGGGAAATTGTCTCTTCCCTTCTTCTATCGCAATAGTTACAGTCTATATACATAACGTCATATCTGGTAAAGTTTGTCGAAGGCAGAGCCGTTATGTTTAAAAACATAACGTCTAACCTGGGCAAGTGTCGCTGCGGTGTGTGCGAGTGCGCGTGCGTTCTTACCTGCGTGTGTATCGATGGCGGAGCCGTTATGTTTTTAAAAACATACCGACTTACATGGGCGAGTGTCACTGTGGTGTATGGCAAGCCGAGTTTGCCACAATTCGCCTACAATTAACGGCGTTCTGACCAGCATTACAGCATTACATCATTCAGCCGCAATGAAGTCCTTCAGGAGCGTGCATAAAAAACGTGTGTTTGTGCACATCACAACGCATGTAAAAAACGGCGTCTCTCTAGTATGCTAATAATCTCCGCCCTTATTTTCTCTCAGCCAATGCATTTGAAGTGTTTGCGCCCAATCGATGATCAAGACAAGCAGACCAAATCAGTTCAGCACAGATCTTCTTGTGACGATTTCTCCTCTCATTTCTGTTGATAGTTGTAGCGTCATATAGTTGAAAATATTTGAATCCGCAGTCAACCGTGTGGTCACCGTGGCCGAAACGGTAGCGATGCTTGCTCTGTAAGCCAAAATTGTAAAAATCTCAACTGTGTGACAACTATAGCATTTATCTAAATGTGCTCC
>NC_079434.1:4051387-4059015 GCF_026213295.1 Gadus chalcogrammus | reverse complement strand
AACCACCACCAATGTGACCACCACTTAGGTGATGCACGGCAGCCAATCAGCGCCAGAACTCTCACCACACACGCTTGGGTGGAGAGTGAGGGAATTAATGAATAAGCCAATTAATCAGGGGCATGATTAGGGGGGCAGATTGAATGAGCCGTGGTTGGGTAGTTTTAGGACACTGGGGAATACCCAACTCAGCAATAAGTGCCCACGGATCTTTTAGACCTCAGTGAGTCAGGACCTCAGTTTGTCTCCTCCGAAGGACGGCACCTTCCGCAGCACAGTGTCCCCTCTGCACTGGGGCATCGGGAATTGATGATTTTGGCCATTGGGAAGGGTGCCACCTACTGGCCAACACCCGAAACCATTCTGGACTCTGTGTAGTTGATACATGAGCATGAAGTTTCCCGAATTGTGTGCAATTTTTGTGTGTATACTGTATAAACCATCGAGAAAAAACTGTAAATACTATAAAAACAATATAGTCATAATTACTTATTTTTGTTGGCAGCGGGATCAAGGACCTGATCAACAATTATGTGGATGTCTGTGTTTCAATGTGTGTTGGTGGTGAATCACTAGTAATAAATGTAGTTAAATTAGTAAAAGTTGTAAAAGTTGTGGTTGCTTTGCATTGTGGGAAAGACCTGAAAATACCTAATCGTTTGATTTGTCTCTCTATCTCTCTCTCTCTCTCTCTTCTCTCTCTCTCTCTCTCTCTCTCTCTCTCTCTCTCTCTCTCTCTCTCACCCTCTCCCTCTCCCTCTCCCTCTCTCTCTCTCTCTCTCTCTCTCTCTCTCTCTCTCTCTCTCTCTCTCTCTCTCTCTCTCTCTCTCTCTCTCTCTCTCTCTCTATCAGGGCCAAGCCATGGGGAGGTGGACATGCGTGAGTGTCTGTACTACAACGTGAACTACGAGATAGAGAAGACGAACCAGAGCGGGGTGGAGCGCTGCGAGGGGGAGAAGGACAAGCGCTCCCACTGCTACGCCTCCTGGAGGAACACCTCAGGCAGCGTGGAGCTGGTGAAGAAGGGCTGCTGGCTCGACGACTACAACTGCTATGACCGGTACACACCACCACCACACACACACACACACACACACACACACACACACACACACACACACACACACACACACACACACACACACACACAAGAGGACGACGGTATGGCCTGTTTGTGTCTCCTGGAGGTGACAGGCGTCCTCATCATCGCCGTGACAACATTCCTGTCATTCCACCGCCCGTTTGTTGACGGGTGTGCAAATAATATGTAGCCCATTTTCATCCATTACTTGTTTTTGGATGTTGGAGTTGTAGTTCTATGGTAGATTCTATGATTTAAATCCGTTCTGTATGCATAGTTATAATCCAAATGTTCACATAGAAAAAGTTTAGATGATACCAGAAACTATATATATACCATGATTGATCCACTGATTTAAAAGTGAAGAAGTAAATGTTGGTGTTGAATAATGATACTTTTATTGTTTTACTTTTGCCCTTTTCTTTTTGCTATTTTCAACACAAACATCCCAAAAATGATAAGGGAGAGAGAGAGGGGAGAGAGAGAGAGAGAGAGAGAGAGAGAGAGAGTCTACATGAATCCAGAAATTGTCTGGTTTAGAAAGAAAATGTAATTGTATTTGACCCCTTCATTTATGTCCAAGGGCGCATTTCTTTCTTTCCTTGCGTCCTTGGCAACGGGAGGATAATTTAAAGTAACTGTTGTTGTGGAAGGAAAAAAGGCACTGTGGAGAATCAGACTTTGTGGAGATGTGTTTTAAGCACTAATCTCTAACAAGGCTGACATGGTTGATGCTTCCTGCAAATACTTCAAGGTCTACACAAGGATATAGCAGGTATAGTGGGCCTCTGGTATAATTACAGATGACGGCCACCTCACAGCTGCCTTAAGAAGGAGAGAGGTAAACTAGCAAGATGATAGACAACTCTGCTGATATATAATGACTGGTCCTGGTGATGAATTGGAAAGTATTGAGTAGCCCACATCCACTTAAAACCCTGTATCTTCTTTATAATGAATATCCACAGCAATCATATTAACTTGAGTTGAACATATTATCAACATGTTTATATGTCTTTATCGGCAGGGAGCTCGTAATATGATATGATATTAATTTTCTAGTGAGACATCAAGTTTGTTGTTTGTTTTTCACACAAAATTCAGGACACCCTCACATGACAGCTTTTTTTCCCAATCCTTACGTAATTCCCATTTAAATGGTATGTATTGGTAGATACATAGATAACTGAAGTCATGGAGCGGGAGAGTGAGACCCTGATGTGCGATGAAGTGTGAGAGAGATATGGAGACATAGAATGAGAGAAATAAAGGAGTTAAAGTTTCTAACGCGCAAGGGAGAGAGAAAGAGTGCATCCATTGGGAATGAATCACTCCTCTTCTAGAGATCAGCTGTCTGGAAAAGAAATCGATGCAAGATCCCGCCTGCTTGTCGCATAAAATCCTAGTATCGCTGCTCCTTCCCTGAGCCACCCCAGCCATACCACGCACCATGCTTCCTAACTAGCTCTTACATGGCCACCAGTCATCTGAGGTGAATTCCAGTATTAGTTTCTGCAATGCTAACGCTAAGGCGACTCTGCCATGCCGCTGTGAAGCCGATCCCCCTCTGTGGTCATGACCTGTCAATGAGAAATCCGGCCATGACACCAGCGCTATGGTCATAATCAAGACCGTCATCGCCGTGGCCAGAACTACTGCGCGTCTCATCGCCTTGGTCACCATAGCGACGGCGATGCGGTGAAGATGTGAGGCCATGATGCGTTATCGGGGTGCATCAACAGTGATGGACTACAGGGCGTCTCGTAAGAACACCCATCCAGGAGACGGGGACTGATTAGCTGTTGATGATGAGGCATCTGGAAATGGCCATTCATCTCGTTTCTCTTCTCTCTCCTCTCTCTCTCTCTCTCTCTCTCTCTCCTCTCCTCTCTCTCTCCTTCCCTCTCTCTCTCTTTCTTCTCTCTCTCTCTCTCTCTTGCGCCACCTCTCGCTTACCCTCCTTCTCCCTCTGGTGGCTCTTTTTCATGTCCATGGTCCTCATGTTTGTCTATTAATATTTGTTCTTGATGGCCTTGACGTGTTCTGTATCCTTCTTTATCTGTCTCCTTTCTCTCTCTCTCCCTTCTCTCTTGATCTCCCTCTCTCTGGACAGTAGGGCTATGTCTCTTTTCTCTATCCCATTATATGACGCAAGTCCTCCTATGTTTGTCTCTCACAAGTGTTGTCTCCCTGTCTTCTGTGTCAGACTAGACTCTCTCTCAGGGGTGTCATCTCTCTCCCTCTCTCTCTCTCTCTCTCTCTCTCTCTCTCCCCCTCTCTCTCTCTCTCTCTCTCTCTCTCTCCCCCCCTCTCTCCCCCTCCTCTCTCTCTCTCTCTCTCCCTCTCTCTCTCTCTCTCTCTCTCTCTCTCTCTCTCCTCTCTCTCTCTCTCTCTCTCGCTCCCGGAGCGTCCGGCCACCGCCAAAGCAGTCCGGCAGTGTATTCCGGGAGCTGAACTGCATTTAAAATGATCGTTCTGCCCGTTCTGCCTCCATGCTGTCTGCGGTCCACCAAAACAAACTACAGTGACAGAGGCCGCACTTATCTTGCGAACTTAGACCCTACGTCATATGCTGCCCCTTGCAAGCCAACCCCCCCTAAGCCACCCAGAGATTTCCACTGATGTCTAAACAACACCGATGGCTCCATAGAGAGCCTCAAGTCTGAATCACTCTCAGGGTCGAGCCTCCTGATACAAAGATGCTGAAAAAATGCAGAGGACATGTCTGAAAACGTTGAATACTAGCAGTGGAGGGGGTCTTTTATTTTCAAAACGTTTTGTTTCTTCTCCCTATGTGTAGAACAGTGGTTCTCAAACTTTATATACCGCGTTACAACTCAGTAAATATTTTTCTCCCTAAGTGGCACAATTATGACCGATGTTATAAAATATTACAGAATACAACAGTGTGGCCTGGCAACCCTGTTCAGAACGCAGGATGCATCCTACAATTATATTATTTGTTGGTTACTGTTGACAACTGTACAAAGGGATAGAACTATACCCCCCCCCACACACGCACACACACTCTCTCACAACACACACACACAACACACACACACACACCACACACAGAGCAAGGGGCAAGTTACAACATTAAGAATAACAACTGTTTTTTCATTCACACACACACACACCACACACACACCACACACACACACACACCACACACACACACACCACACACACACACACACACACACACACACACACACACACACCACACACACACACGATACGTCCCCCTGTATTGTATACGAACTACCTGTTTGAAATGTTAGCTGAATACAGATAATATTAAATGTACTCAGTACATCACCACATACCACCTGTGCTCGGTCCACTGTCGCCCACTTCAGTTTTTTACAGTTCAGCTCGAAAGATTCTCCTCCTGTCCGCACACCTGTCCGGGAGCACGGATCAGGCACGATCACAGTGTTTTGAGTGCCGTCAGTTTAGCTTGTAATCGTGGATGCGCGTGCTACAACCCAACCATGAAACAGGGCTGATATTGAAACAAAAATGGATGTGCCTTTGAGTTTCTTTTTCAGTCTGGAGGAGAAGAATGGACAAACTAAATCCATTCACTCTCTCCTATCAGACACTGAGCAGGGAATCACCTATGCCAGTCAGATACAAAGGCGGGCTGTCCAGTATTTATTCTGCTTTGTATAGCAGTGAATATACAGAAAAGGAAGAACCTCTGTAAGCCTTTGTGAAGGATTAACCTAAGGTGTCAAGTGAATTAAACTTGCTTCTTGAAAGACCTTTAGAGTCTCCACTCTGCACTGCAGAGCATGGATGGAAGAAACCCTAGTGCTGATGGCTTGACTGTGGAGTTGTATAAAGCCTTTTGGGATGTTTTAAGAGACACATTTAGAAGTCTTCAATGAAGGCCTGTCTGAGGGTGTTTGACCACTTTCCTGTCAGAGAGCAGTGATGACTTTGCTCCCAAAACTGGGGATAATGTCCATCTCACATGCAATGTTGTGGGTGTTTCTGGACCGATGGGTCGAAAAGTGGGGTTGAAAAGTTTTCTGTGACTAATTTCCTTTTTGGAGCATGGTTTGGGAAAAATAATAAACAAAATGGCAACCACAACATTTTCTTGGTGGGAGACGCCAAATGAATGAGTCTCAATCTCTGGTAGTAGGTACAACAAAGTGGAAGATAACCCAGGCCACCATGCAGTATCAGAGTTGGGCTGTAATGTCAAGTCTGTAACGTCAAAATTCAGATCTTATAAAACTATGAACAATTTGGAGACTTTTACCCGAGACATATTTTACATATTCTGATATTATTTAATGTCAATAAATGTAATTGAAAAATCTCTCTCTCTCTCTCTCTCTCTCTCCTCTCTCTCTCTCTCTCTCTCTCTCTCTCTCTCTCTCTCTCTCTCTATATCATATATATATATATATATATATATATACATTTCAAACAGGAGTGTAATGTCTTAGTCTCTCTCTCTCTCTCTCTCCTCTCTCTCTCTCTCTCCTCTCTCTCTCTCTCTCTCTCTCTATCTCTCTATATATAATATATATATACATTTCAAACAGGAGTGTAATGTCTTAGTCTCTCTCTCTCTCTCTCTCTCTCTCTCAGCCAGGAGTGTGTAGCGACGGAGGACAGTCATCAGGTCTTCTTCTGCTGCTGTGAGGGAAACTTCTGCAACGAGCGCTTCACCCACCAGCCCCCCACGGACCGAGTGAGTGTGTGTGTGTCTGTAGTGCATTGTTATGTGATATTTTCTGTTAGCATAGTGATGGAGACGTTTGTCCGTATTACCTATGTGTGTTTATGTGTTCAATATAAACATGATTATTATTCTGTTTTTGGCTTAACTTATAAACCATCCTCTTTGTTTGTATTTGTGTGTGAGCATGTGTGACCGAGTGTTTGGGTGTCTTATTTGTTGATATGAACATAACATTATACTGTGTTACTAGCCACATTATAATTTACACTTTACACTTTATAATTAATGATTTAGATACTGTCTGTTTTGTTTGCCCTGTTTATTCCGTCTGTCTTTAATTTAGCATTTCCTTAAGCATTTACTTTAGCGTATTTTTTTTTTTCTTTAGTACTTTGTAATCTTATTGTAGTGTATTTTACCCTGTTGGGCTGTTGATAGTAACAAAGGGATTTCCCCTCCGGGGGATTCATAAAGTTCTTATGTATCTATCTATCTATCTATAATCGTTATAATTATGTGTGTGTGTCTCTCTCAGCTTTCCAAAAACCTCCCCCCAGCTCCAGTGTGCTCAGTGTGAGTGTGTATTGCCTGCTGCCCATCACCACGCTGTCCCTGTTGCTGCTCTCCGCCCTCTGGATGTACCGCCACCGCAAGCCCCCGTACGGACACGTGGACATCATCGAGGTCAGGGCACACACACACACACACACACACAACCCCACGTACAAGGGCACATACAAAAGCTCCATGAAGATACAGGTGCAGACATTAAAACATCGATATACGCACACAGACACGCACACGTAGATACACGCATACACATACCGCACACATACAGGTACACACACACACACACACAAATATACACACATACATAAATAGAGGAACACACATAGATACACACATACGTTTTCAGACAGACAACCTGTACACAGGCAAACCGAGATTGTGTCTCTGCTCCCCCTTGTGTTGAGCTCGTGACACTGCAGTTTAGGAGAAGTCCAGTTCAATTTTGGATGGCATTTCAAGCCGCCATTAAAACATGGGCTGTCTTTATATAGCACTTCTCTATGCCCCTATAGGCACTCAAGAACTTTCAATATAAACCCCTCAGTCAATTCTAAATCACACTCGTAGGCTTTACAAGGTGACACCCTCCTTGTTACTAGTTAAGAGCTGCATTTTCTTGGATTTCAAGGTTTATCTAGGAGTGGCTGAAGAATCAAACTACCAACCCAAACTTGAAATTAATTTCCACATTCCAAACGGAGCATGCCTGCTCTCGATAGAACAATATAAATGATAAACAGTGTTGTGGCATTTTGCTGGAAGAATACTGTAGAATAGATTAGACTTGAACACAGTAGCGTGAATACAGCAGAATAGAATAGACAACAAAAGAGTAGACTAGAAAATAGTATACAAAGACACATATCAGCACACACTTATGGTTAAGTGTTCATCTTACCAGGAATTGCATCAGTCTGATCTCTACATTCTGATGAATGAGTAAGTCTCTCACTCATGTCTTCTCTCTCTCCACAACGCTTCTCCCTGTAGGACCCGGGGGCCAGGGCCCTCCTCCCTCTGGTGGGGCTCAAACCCCTGCAGTTGCTGGAGATCAAAGCCAGGGGGCGCTTTGGCTGCGTGTGGAAGGCCCAGATGATGAACGAATATGTGGCAGTCAGGTGTTCCCTATGCAGGTGTGTGTGACTGAACGCTAATGGTGCACTTTCAGATCAAAATTTAGGTTTACCTTTTTATTCAAAGTCTTGGATAAAGAGACGAGCCATTAGTCATTGATGGAAGGAACCAGCAACTTTTGTTTGTAGTTACACTCTCTCT